>NW_005054530.1:779498-783355 GCF_000277835.1 Geospiza fortis
AAAGAGGAAGGAAAATTACTGTTTTTAAAGGAAATTGTGTTCTCTGAGTGGGCCATCATCAGTGGTCATCTAGAATGTGATATAATTTATGTGTAACTATTTCATGTAAGAGTCATCCAGCAAAACCTCAGCAGTTCAGCTGGAGGTCAGGCTGCTTTTCCCACATACCCAGTGTGGGGAACACTGGTTTTCCTGCAAAATTCATACTCTCCAAATCTGCATCTTCGGTGAGCGCCTGAGTCAGGGCAGGGCACTGGTGCCTCTTCAGGAGACGTGCCTGTCTCCCTGCTTTGCTTCTCAAGCCTCTCCCTCCCAGAGAGAGAGAGATTTCATCAGAGGCCTTCTATTCCCACAAAAAGTTTGGGTTCTGATGAATCAACGTTTTCTGCTCAAAAACGCCCAGCCAGTCGTGCTCGCAGCCCCTGCGAGGTTCAGGGCCACTCACAGCAGATTCCTCCCACCACCACAGACCTGTCTAAGGCATGCAGATGTGTCACACTGGATCTGTGTCACATCCTGGTGGTACCTTGATGGCTCTTTAATGGTGGCCTTTGCGTTTGGCTGCCGAGCTAACAAGGGGAGCCTTTGTCCTACCAGCACTTGCGTGCAGCTCCCATTAACATTACTCATTTTCTTAATTTGATACAGATTTTTTTCACGGAGTGTGCTAAATGCAGTTAAGCCACAGACAGGCAGCATCTGGCAGTCGTAGCCGAGCACTTTGAGCCGCTGTTGCCCCAGGGTGTCTGCTGCGGCCCCTGGGAGGGGGAGGCTGGGGCTCCCCTCCCCTGCCCAGCTCCCGCTCGCTGCGGATGCTGGAGTCTGTAGCAGGGCCAATTCCCCTCTCAGGGCTGCCTTTCCACATCTGCCCGAGCTCACCTCTCAGCTCCCTGCAGCCAAGAAACGAGGAGGTGTCACTCTCCAGACACACTGTCCCCTCCTGTCCCCACGGTGTCCCCAGACAGGCACCCTTGTGCTGCCTCTGGCACGTGCCAGGCCAACTCACCAGCTCAGCAAAAACTAACAAGTTTTTCGTTTTGTTGGTTTTTCTTTCCCCCCCAGATTTATTTTCTGCTGTTGTAGTGGACTCTGCTGCACGAGCACTTGATTTGGTTCAGGGCTGCTGGTGGGCGTGCTCAGCCAGCCATGCAGGAGGGAGGCAGAAATGGGGTGAGAAGGCAGGATTTGGGGGTCCCTTTCAGAGGAGCCCCCTCAGCCTGACCTGCTGGGGTTGACTGTCCCACCCAAGCTGTGTCCTGCCTGTCCCAGGGGAGATGGGCTCTGCCAGGGGATGGTGACAAGCTTGGGGATGGCACTGTCTAGCCTGGCTGCAGCTGGACCAGCTGCACTGCAGCCACTGGGCAGCGTTTGGGAATTCAGTGGGATTAGGCAGGGCCTTGCCAGGGTGCAGGGGTGAGCTGTGGGCTCACTGACAGCCGTTTGTGGATTTGCAAACTCCTCACCCAAAGCGCCAATCCACGGAATTAAACAGGGTCGGCTCTTTGCTTTGAAGTCTGACACTTCTTGCCAGTCTCTAGCAGATACTTCATTGTGTGAAATCACTCCCTGAGCATTCCTTCTGTGGAGAGAAGACTTCCCTCCTTCCAGGAGAGTGTTACTTCCTCTCGGGATGCAGCCTGAGCTGCTGCTCCTTTCCTCACCGAGCCCACTTGTGCTCCTGTTGCTTTTCTGGCTTGGGGAAATGTTGCCTGGTGTGGCTGGAAGGTAAAGAACCATTGCAGGAAGGTAAAGAACCATTGCAGGTTTCAATAGGACTTTTAAAACTGCTTGTTCTCCTTAGGGTGAGAAGGGATGGCTGGAGATGGGATGGATGGCTGGAGGCTGGGGATAAATGGTGGAAAATCCCCCTGGAGGGAAGTGTGGTCAGCAGGAGCCAAAGCAGGAAAGCGTTGCCCTGAGAGGGTTTCCTCTGCAGGATGGAAGCATTGAGGGCTTGTCTTAGATATCTGCAGAAGAAAAGATGCGGGTTTTGTGCTTTTAAATGTTGAATAGCCAAAAGCTGGCTGATGGTTTTTCAGTCTGTATCAAAGCGCTGTAGCTCTGGGGAGATAATAAACCCTTGTCTAGGGATTGATAAAGCTGTCTTTTTCTTTTTTGTTTTAAGATTTAAACCTGCCCTTTATTCAGTGCTTTTATTTTTCCAAACAAGTCATGGCAGCCAGAGGGAGTTCTGCCATTCATTTCAGTAGATGTAGGGCATTTCCTGCTGTAGTTTATTTCACCTGCAATTGTATTTATGTTCAGTGCAGAAATGCCCAGATGTTTATGGTGCTGTCTGTTGCTCCAGCACTGAACAGACTTCTAGGCTCAGCCATGGGGAGCTTTGCTGGGCGAGGAGCAGGGGCACAGTCCTCTTGCTGTGGTCAGAAGTGTCAGTGCAGAGTTCAGTTCTGCCGTGCTGTCCTGTTGTTTAGTGCCATCAGTTCCTCACTTTTCATGTGTTTATGTGGGGCTCATTCAGTTCTGTGCGGCAGCAATTGTGTGTATACAGATAGTGAGGGAAAATATGTGATTGCCTTCATTCTGCCAGCATCTGGTTCAGTACCCACCAGCATCCTGGCAAAGGAGAGGAAATTGCCCCAAGAAATTAAAAACTCCAGCTTATTTTACTGTCAGGGCAGCTTTTTTATTTTCAAGAACTGATGGAAATGCCTCAAAACAAAGAAGTTTTGTCTTGAAATTTCTTTTCAAGACTGGTGGACTAGTTTTCTCAATGTAGTTGTCTCGTGTGTAATTCAGGATTTAATTTTGAACTTTGGCATTTACTTTTCTTCTTCTTCTTGCTGTCAGGCCAGAGGGGAAGGACCCAATACTACTGATAAAATATTTCTGACATTTGTTGAGTGAGATCACAGACCTCAAAGTGTTTCCCAAGGTTGAATCAGATCATCACTCCCACCTCCTGGATGGGAAACCTGTTCCACGACGGGACGTGCACAGCTGAATAATGCAGGAGGCTGGGGCTGGGGACACCAACCCCGTCCCTGCGTTCCAGCTCAGATCAAAGAGCTCAGATCTGCTTATCTGCTTCTGAGGGAGTGGGAAGGAGAGGTTATTTTTGTCTAGTCTGAGTCACTCATGCTAATTTATTTTTCATAATATGGCTTTCTTGTGGGGGACTCTCCGTACCTGCCTAATGTTGCACAGTTTTTTTGTTCCAGAAATCAAACCTGTCATTGGCTCGCTGCCAAACGGGTGGGTTTGTACTTTGCTGTTTGGTGCTTCGCTTTGCAGTTCCTAGCCAAAAAAAGGTGAAATCTCAGCCAAAGGTGTACATCCCTCTTCTTTTCAGCATCTGTTACCTGCAGATAAACAAGAGCTGTTGATTTTTTGAGTCTGTTGGCTGGAATGGCGATGCTGATGCTGAGGGTCGGGTGAATGTGCACAGAGCTGAGATGGCCCTGTGGTGCTAAACTGGTTCCAGCTCACACTGAGCTCCAGGGTTCAGTCCTTCACTCTTCTGCACTCTTGGTTTGCACAAGTTGCACAAGTTTGTGTGGCTGTTTGCTACCTTCTGATTTAACTGTATTTCTAGGTTTGCTGGTACAGCTGCTGGCTCCTGTAATTAATTGATCTGTGGGATCATTTCCACAGTTACGGCAGTCCCTGCGAGAATCTGCGGTGTAGCTTTTGGGACGGGCTGGGTAATTAATTAAATTGAAAAACGAGTTGTTGATGCATTGGGGTGCCTGCATGCCTGCCTCCCGTAACGGTGCCCGCTGTGTCCCTTGCAGACCGTGACGCCATGGGCAACGCGGAGAGCCAGAGCGTGGAGCAGGCCCTGTACGGGGACAAGCAGCCGGCGCTGGGCCGCAAGCACACGTCGCGCTCGCTGC
>NW_005054530.1:784123-791968 GCF_000277835.1 Geospiza fortis
CGGGGCGCCACGCAGCCCCGAGGCGGGTGGCAGCCCCCAGCCCCTGGTGGCCTGCCAGCGGGCCAACTCCATGAGTGACCTGTACTCCCCCAAAACCCCCGGCGCCACCATCAACGGGGGGCCCCGAAACGCCTTTGGAGGGTACGGCCGGAGCCTGGTGTCCGACATCCCCGAGCTGGGCAGCCATAAGATGGCCTCGGTGGGCACTGAGGACGTGCCCTCCTCCTACAGCAACTACAACACGCTGCCCTGCAGGAAGTCCCACTGCCTCTCCGAAGGGGCCTCCAACCCCCAGATGAGCCATAGCAGCAGCATGCAAGGCAGAAGGGCAAAAACCACCCAGGTAAGGCAGTTTTCTGCTGTGCTTTGGCATTTGCTGGGCTGGGCCTATAGATGAAGGTTTTCTGGGTTTCCTTCAACACTCCCTTTCCGAGCAGAGAGATGCTTCCAGAAGAGAGCTGCACTAGCCAGTCTCCAGAGCTGGCTCAATTCCATCACTGTCCCTTCTTCATCTGCAGCTCTCCTTGGACCTTTTGCATTCTTCACTGCCTCTGAGAAGGGGAAATCTGCATTTGCCAGCAGAAGATTTCCCTGCGTGTTTTGCAGTGCTGACGGTTCCTTTTTTCCCAGGGTAGCTGCCAAAACTGATCACTCCTCTGCAGAGCTGTTGTCCCCCCTTCTGCCCTCCCTGCCTTGTCACCCTCCCCTGCCTGCACTCGTGGCTGGAGGCAAAGAAAAAACCTGTCAGTGTTTCCCCTCCGTGCTAGACACTCCCTGGGCTGAAATTTCACTCTTCTCATTAGCTGATGCTAGTGTCTGTGCAAAACATCTCCCCAGAGCAGCACTGGCACTGCCAGGCCTGCTGTAAACTGAGAAATGGTGGGGCATGGAAGTGTGTGGAGAAGATGCTGCTTCTCTGAGCCAGGGACAGCAGAGAGTCAAGAGAGGCTTGGCTGTCAGGTGCCCCTCCTGCACTCCAGACACCAGGCCTGTGATTTTTGGGCTTTCTGACATGTTTCCCTGCTTTTCCCTGTCCTGCCTGATGGAGTTCCTGCCCCAGGCTGCAGGCAGTGGTTCTGCTGGCAGTTCAGTTGTAGAGAGGGGCAGAAAGGAGTTCCAAACCCTGCCCAGACTCGTGCTGAGATGGGGCTGCTCAGGGACTCCCTGGCCATGCTTGATCTGCGGAGATGGGCTGCTGCTAGATATAAAACTGACATGCTGAAACAGATGCTGCAGCGTCCCACAACAGCAGCTTTGTTCTTCAAAATCAGCTCTTTGCTCTCGCAGGTGAAAAGCCTTTGGTGTGCCAGGGCAGGATAAAAACCTAGAGAACAACAAGAAGAAGAAAAAAAAGGGTTTTGGTAGCCTTGGACCTAACAGCTTTCCTGAAGATTGTTGGGTGCAGCCTGCTTTCGAGGGTATTTCAGGAAAAAGAGAATAGAGTCGGTGATGAACAGCCAAGCATTTGTTTTTCTTCTTGGTGCCTATGCTGGCATTCAGAAGATTCCTCTGAGGCATGCAGTGAAAGTCTGGAATTTAAGTAGTATTTTGTGAGGCCTCAGCCATACCCAGGGAAATTATTTCGTGGGGCTGGTTTCACTGGATGGATCTCCCGAGACAGGAGATGATGGCTGTAAGGAGTCTTAGCAGTGATTATTACCATGGATAAATTCAACAAAATTAAAGCTTTGCAAAGGTCAGAATTCCTCCTCCCAAGTCTTTAATCCCAGCAGCATCCTGTAAGTATAAGATAGTTGTCAGAAATGAAGTCATGTCAGCCCCAGCCTAGCCTGAGCAAGCTTAGGGAAATGACTGCCATTATGTGTTTGAAAAGGCAGAAATGAAGTCCAGATTTGCACACAGAGTGAAAGGAGTCCTTGGTGAGCCGGATGAGGTGGCTTTGGATGGGGTGAGGGGAGGGAATGACCAGTCTGTGTCTGCACCAGGTCCCCAGGCAGCAGTGTCTCACACTTTGCTCCTCTTTCCTTGCCACTGCTGATGTGGAGTGTGCTGGGAGCTGAGGCTGTGTCACTGCCCTGCTCTTACTGTGCTCCTTGGCACTGTGCTGGCCTGTGCCAGCTGGCACTGAGCACCTTTGGGGCAGTTTTGTTTCCCTCTGCCATCCCAGTCTTTCAGCTTTTTTACCTTTACAGCCTTGATGACCCCATTGCCCCAGAGCCTGCAATGTGTGTCCTCATGCTGGAAAACACTTCCTGCTGTAAGTGTGTGTTTTGACCAGCCTTTTAAACTGCCTCCCCCATCCCAATCCCACAAAATCGTTGTTGCATCTTAGGGCCATGAGGCCACCACACAAAGGTGCCTCAGGGCCAAGTGTAGTGGAGTGTTGGACACAGTTTTCCCTCTTGGCCTCGGGCCTGTGAGGTGTCACTGCTCCATGGAGTCACCTAATGGGTTCTTCTAGCCAGGAGTGAAGTTTCTGCCCAGATCCCTGCTGTCAGTCCTCACAAGACTTCGGGGTTGTGTTTGCCAGTGGTTTGGGGTTTTTTTCCCACTTTTTGGAAAGCTGTGGCTGGGATATCTGCCTGTTTCTTTAGTCTCAGCTCCCCTGGTGCTAGAAGTGCTGGAAGGGCCTGATGATCACTGGTGGGTGACTTTTGACCGGTTGAGTTCCTGAGGAAGGGTGAGTCTGAGAGCACAGCCTTGTGCCCTGGTGTTTGGTTCCCAAATCCAGCCATCATTCCATGACTGCAGGCTCAGCTGCATTCATGAGCACCAGCATGGTTTCTGTAAGTTAAATTTGCTGCAGGTTCTCACTAGCTGTCCTGGAAAAGTGCGTCCCAGAAGGAAGGTGCCAGAGTCATGGCTGCACATGTTTTGTTCCAATGCCTTATCCATGGGTTCTTTGCAAGTACGTGGTTTACATTAAAGTGAAAAACACAACACACCAAAAACAGGGAGGAAAGTCTCTCCCCATCCAAATTTAAACCTTCAGTTGAACGGTGGGAGTCCCTGTGCAGTAATGGGAGGGAGCTTTTCCCCATGGAGAGCCAGTGCTATTCAATATGCACAGTGCTTAGTGCTCGCAGCGTGGCTCTGGGGCTCCCACGCAGCAGTTCTGCTCTCCCCAGCACTGTGCCATTACGGGCTCAGCTCTGCCGAGCCAGGCTTCCCGGGGAGCTCTGCTGGCATCTCTTTGGCTTTTGGAGCCGAGGTGGTGTAGGTGGAAAGGCCTTAATTGGCTGCCATTTGCACCCATTTCTCCTGCAAGGGAGGAAGCGCCGCTTGGATACAGCTCGTTCTGACTGTGGCTTGTGAGATCCCCAGGATCCTGCAGCCTGTTTTGTGGGATCCAGATTTTATTTAGCAGCCCTGTTGTGTCCTGGGGCAGCTGAACATCTGCTTGCAGGAGACTCCCTCCTCCTCCTCCTCCTCCTCCTGGTAGACGTTCAGGGACAAATGTAGCCCATGCTTGCCTGCTGTTATGAGCCCTGATTGACATTTCAAGGAGGGAATTTCCCAGAGCAGCTGTGGCTGTCCCTGGATCCCTGAAGTGTCCAAGGCCAGGCTGGACAGGGCTTGGAGCAGCCTGGGACAGTGGAAGGTGTTCCTGCCATGGCAAGGGGTGGAATGAGATGAGATTTAAGGTCCCTTCCAACCCAGCCCTTCTGAAAACGTTGAGGAGTGGTTTTGTGCCCCCTCCAAGCCTGTCTTGCCACCTCCTTATTCCATATTCCTTGTGAAGCTGAGTGGGGGGGAAGGAACAAACTTCCTGCCTGACTCACTTGGCAGCTTCAGCGCCAGCCCCAGGCCGTGTCCTTGGCGTGCTAAATCCCCTTTTGTCCAATTTTCACATTTATTACTATTTTTAGGCCTCTCTAGGTAGCCTGCAGGAATTTGGGATCTCAAACCTTAAAAAAAAAAAATCCTACATTAAAATTTTTGCAGAATATGCAGGAGATGAAACCAAGGGGGTTTGTGGGAATTAGATCAGGAGGTACAGGGAAACCAGTCTAAAATGAGACAATCTTTCCAGCTGATATTATTTTTTACTGTCTCAGGGAATTTCGTAACTGGTTACAGTGTTCCATTATGTTCTGTAGGATGGCTAAACTCCAGAGAGCTGACACTTGCTTTTAAGTTGTGTAAAAAAACTTTTTCATAAAATCATTTTGTGGCTTTGAGGATATAACCCCAAAACGGAAAAGGACTACACTGGCTCAGTCCCATGGAAGCACCATCCAGCCCAGTACCTTGTTCCCCAGAACTGCTCAGGAAAAGAAAGAGGTGGAGCATGGGGTGAGTTTTCCCTCAGGGCATTTTCCCCAAATCCAGCAGGTTAGAGATTGGAGCCTTCCTGTGCAAGGAATGCATCCAAGGCTATTGGATTGACCTGTCCCCCATGGATTCTCTTCTCTGAAATCATTTTCTGCTTCTGGCTTCCACTGCATCCTGTTCACTCTCTGCAGAGCACTTGTGGCCTTCCAGCCTGCTCTTCCAGCCCTCCTCAGCCGTGGCTTTTCCAGCAGAGCATCTCCAGCAGCTGGAGCTCTGCTCCCCTGAAGGAATGCTGCCTGTAGTCTGGAAAACATGGCTGTTTCCAGGCCAGGTGTGATTCCCAATCACATGGACCTTTAATCTGAGCTGTGTGACTCCAGATGGAATAGAGGAAAGAACTAAAGACATTGCACCAGTTCAGTGATGATTCCTGCCCACAGGTTAGTGAGAAGCTAAGAGCAGGGCGCTGCTGGTTGGCAGCTGCACTGTGGGGCTCACTGATTCCTGTCCCTTTCAGAGATTGTTCCCAAGGTCTCAGTGTAGCCCAAGCCATGTTCCCAATCCCCAAAAGCTGGGACTGGGACTGTTTGGGTCAGCTGGATCCCACTGAGGAGCAGAACTCAGCCGGTCACCTGCTGAGCCTCCAGGCAAACCACCCTGAAAAACCAAATATCTCTTCCTTCAGCGCAGGCCTCAGGGCAAGGAAGGGCTGGGGGAAACAGAAACCACTCGTTTTTGGGGCAGCCCAGGCTTGCAGCAGGACAAACTGCTCAGGAGTGCCCATCTTGGGTCCTGGTGTGGCAGCTCGGAATGGCCACAGCCCTGGGATGCCTGGGCCCAACGAGCTGTTTATAGCCTGGCTGACTGGAAGTGGATTCGGTGAGCAAGGCTGGATCAGAGAGCTTCAGAGGCAGACTCCGAGGTCTTTCCTGCCCTGTCACCCAGCTGGAGGAGATTAGATCAGGTATTTCCTAGTCGGGATAGTTAAAAGCAAACAGGCACTCCCTTCAGAGCACGCAGCGCTGCCCCAGTGTTGTCAGGGAAAGGAGCATGTGAAAATTGGTGTTTTGGTCTTCGCTGGCAAATATTTTGATACTTTTTCAAAGACCTTAATTTGTTTTTCTTCCCTCTCTCTCGGCCGGAGGCCAAGGGAAATCAAATCACCAGCCCTGATATTTGATCTAGCTCCACTCAGGCATGTTTTCTTAAACAGTGGGACTTTGTCATTCATACATCTGAAGTGTATATAACAACATTGGCAATAGTTGTATTCTCTGGGAAGCTCTGCACCCTGCATGGTTTTACTTCCAAGTGTTTTGCACTTAAAAATCACAGCCAGGTTGCCCCAGCTGCTTGTTTGCTGGGCTGTGCTCACTGACATGGGTGCAATTTGCGGGAGTGCTGCTTCCCAGTGAAGTGCTCCGTTGAAATGCTCCTTTTCAGAGAGCTGCAGCGTGTGATGGGGTGCTTGTTCTCCTCCCTGGTGACAGGCATTATTTCCCTGCTTCCTGCAGCCCGTGCTTGTTCAGGTGAGCTCCTCCCAGGTGATGTGTTTGGGTTTCAAGCTGCCGTTCCAACTGCTGGCCCCATTTCTACCCTCTCTGTCGCGTTTCTCAGGAGGAATTGCCTCTTCTTGGCTTCAGCAAACACAAAGTAACCCAACCCTGGATTTTAATTGAACTGGGAGGATTTTGATGGCACGCTGCCCTTGGTTTAACTCGAGCACACTTTGGCTGCTTTTATTAGTTTGTGGCTAACTCAGCTCCTCTGGAAACTTCTTCAGCTGGGTGGTGCTGGGATGAGAGCAGGGCGAATTTGGGGGTTCCTCGGTGTATCCTTTGGGAGCAGAGGCACTGAACCCTGCAGCACCTGAGAACTGAGGGTGTGGAAGGTGGGAACTCACCTCAGCTCTGTGCCGGTGTCAGGAGCTGCAGGCAGGGACCACACTGCAAGGGGCTGGATTCTCCTTCATGGAATTATGGATTTAGCAGCCCTCAAAAGCCAGGGAGGAGCTGGTGGGGACGGTTTAATTTGCCACATTTCACGTGTGACAGCTCCAGGGCTGCAGGAGTCCCTGTGTGTCCAGGATTTGCCTTTAGGGCACCCAGGGTAAGAAAGGCAGGTTCCTTGGGGAAGCACAGGGGTGATCTTTCTGCCACATATTGGCTGGACAACATCTGGGGAGTCAGTGAGCCAAAAGTGCTGCCGAGCCTGGTGCCTGGAGCTGAGGTGACAGCTTAGCCCGGAGACTTTCCCAGGGATTAGTGCCCAGACACCTGGGGCTGTGATTCATCCTTGCATCATAAGGCTGCGGTTCATTGCCAGGAGGAGTATCTGGAGGTCTGGGCTAGTCCCTTTTGTCAGGAGCAAATTTGATTTCAGAGAACCATGACCCAAACCTGCTTGCTTATTACATTACCCTGAGCAGCTTTTAATGGCACATGCAAGGATTTGTTTATTTTGTTTTTTCTAAATTTAACTTTAAAAAAATTTTGACTCTTTCAGGCATCTCAAGAGCTGCTGCCCCAGTGCACAGAAGTAGGAATCAAACCATTTCTGCCACTCAGGTTTCATGATTTATGGTTTATCTTTGCTTCTCAAGTGACTGTGGAGAAAGGATTCAATCTGGATTTGCAGCAAGCCATACCTTGACCATCAAATGATGGCAGAGTCAGTACTGAAAAGAAGGGGAAAACACTTATCAGGCCAATCTTGTTCCACAGAGGAGCTTCAAAGGGACAGCAGTCAGCTAAAAGCATGCAACCCATCAGGCTGCTGGCCCATTTGAAATGTATTCCGTGGTGCTTGCCTCAGGAGCAGCCAGACAGGTTGTGTGCAATCACTCTTGCTGAGTGTGAGCATCTGATTGCTCTCTTGCTCAACAGGACAGGGAACAAAGGACATGCACTGGCTTGGAGGGAGCCCCTTCCCAGGAAAACCCCCACTCAGCTGGACTTTTCATGTAATGCTTCATGCAGAAAGGAGTTTTAACCATGAGGAACTGCTTATATTTATGGAAGTAAGATTTTTTTTCCTACTAAAGCAGCCCCAAGTGCCCGTGAATCAGTGCTGCTGGTGGGGCAGGAGGAGGTGATTCACCAGGGCCTGTCACAGTGTCTGTGGCAGGGCTGGTGGTGGGAAGTGCAGCTCCTGCAGGCACTCAGAGTGTGCCCAGTCATGAGCCAGAGCTGGGCAAGGCTTGTCCCATCCCCTGCTTTCTTCCAGCAGAGGCCAGTACCAGGTATGTTCAACATGGGGACACTTGGAACCTGTCCCAAAGCTCCTCCCCTGATTTTTCCTAGTTGAATGTAGACATTTTTCTTAAAGCAAAGAGGTTTTTCTCTGTTTATCTTTTAAATTCAGCTTGATTTATTTACCAGATCTGGCTGCAGCAGACATGCAGAGGTATGAGTGCCACGTGAGCATGTGCCAAAGCTACAGCACCAGGTACATTAGCCTGATGGAGCTTTTGCATTACAGCTCTATTCCCCACTGCCTTGTTTTGCTTGTTTTGCCTGAAACCCCGTGTTGATGTGAAGAAACAGCCCTGTGTTTAAGTGGGTAGCTAATGCTTGCAGTAGGACTTTATTTACCCGCTTGGTTCAGCCG
>NW_005054530.1:791978-795802 GCF_000277835.1 Geospiza fortis
CGCTCCCTGCACTTGATGGGGCTGTGATAACCCATTCCACTTCATTGCACTGGGATGCTCCTGGCACGTGGCCTTGTTGGTGACAATGGCCCCATTCAGCCCGGCTGTGGTCCTCATTCCAGGGCTGATCCCTGTGCCACTGGGCACCTCTCCCTCCTGTTTCCCTTCAGCTCTGTGTGCTCAGCCTCCTGTCACAGCCCCTGGGCACCTCAGGGACACCCATGGTGCTGCTCCTCCGAGCCCTTGGGCCGTGCCAGGGGTCCCAGATCCCAGTGGGAGCTCTGCTGCTGCTTCCCACATCTCCGCACCCCAGCACAGTCCCAGAGCCCCTTCAGTTGCCTTCCTCAGCCCCTGCCCTGCACGTGCCTTTCTCCCTGCTGTCCCCAGGGTGACCTTCGGTCGAGCCTGTGCTCACCAACCCCTGCTCTGGTTTGTTCCTGGCCTGGCACTGTTCCCCCCTCATTGCCAGCAGATTTCTGTGGGATGATGGCAGCATTACAGCTGTGTGCTTTGTGCAGAGCCCTGAGCTGTTCAGTGCAGCGCTGTGAGGCTCCCGGGCTTTCCCTCCCCACGGGTGGGAGCGAGCTGGCATTGCAGCAGGAGCTCAGAAGCAGTGACCTCTGAGAATGCCCTGAACCCTGCCAGCCCTGGCCCTGAACCCTGCTAAGCCCAGCCCTGAACCCTCCTGACCCCATCCCAGATCTCCTCTCCGGGCACACAAGGTTCCCTCCATGCCACATTTGCTAACTCGGAGCAGAGCAGTGCTGGCAGCTCTGGGCTCTGAGCTGCTGCCACCTTTGTCTGCTCAGACCCTCCTCCTGCCAGAGGCCTTCCGTGGGCTGCCCACAAGGCTTTGGTAAGGGCTCTTGAGGAGTGGAAAGGGCAGTGCAGGGAGCAGAGGGAGATTAGGAGCAGGGCTGTAGCATTACACTGAAAAGATCTTTTGAGTAGTCCAGCCTGTCACTTGCATGATGGTAAAGATTGTGGAGATCTTTGCAAAATGTGCTGCAGTTTAACCTTATGAGTAAGTACCACAAATATATCTACTCTGAGTGCTCTATCCCTGAGGTTTTTTTATAAATTACTTGTTTTTATCAGCTGATATGTTCATACATTAGTTACAGAGCATAAGCCCCACTTATTGACAGGGGAACTGAGGCAGTAAAAAGAATGTCTCACCAAGGTCATCTGAACAGACTGTAGCCTTACAAATCCTATCTCCCCCAAGTTGGTGGTCTATTCTAGTAGTTCTTTGTTTTCTTGAATCAACTCATTTTAACTAGACCATGAGATATGCTTCCTAAAAGTTACATCAGCTAAGATTTTGGAACTAACTGTGTACTTTTTGTAGAGCATAGAGTGATGGAATCACAGGATTGTTAGGGTGGAAGGGACTTTAAAGTTCATCCAGTGCCACCCCTGCCATGGACAGGGACAGCTGCCACTATCCCAGGGTGCTCCAAGCTCTGTCCAACCTGGCTTTGGGCACTGCCAGGGATCCAGGGGCAGCCACAGCTGCTCTGCCCACCCTGCCAGGGAACAGTTCCTTCCCAATATCCACTCTGAACCTGTTGCCTGTCAGTGTGAAGGTAACTGGCTTCCCAAAACCAAGAGCACTGGAGCAGCAGGATGCACGTGTGGCTGTGGAAGCTGCTCTGGGTGGGGACAGGGCTGTGCTTCCAGGAAAGCCTGCTCAGCTCATTCACACGTGGAGCAGCAGAGCAGCCCTGGCCTGGCCAGAGCAGCCTGTCTGCGTTCAATAACCAGCTGGACCAGCAGAGCTGCTCTCATTCAGCAGGGAAGGAAGTGCTTGTTCTTCCAGCTGGACTCCAAGTGTCCCTTGGGAAGTGGTGTTTATAGAGAACGGGCCCATCCATTGCAAATGAATGCCTGGAAACTCAGTCAGCCCTTGCCCTGCCCCTCAGCTCTCCTTGCTCCACGGGGGGATGGATTCACACAGAGCTGCTGGAGGGTTTCTTTGTTTCCACAGAGCTGCTCTTGGATACAAAGAAAACTGGTGCTTGAACCAACATCTGGAAGCTTGTTTTCTCTCAAAACAAATACTCCATTCTGCTACCTCTTCTCAGAGACTCAATTTTTTAAAAATTTTTTTAACTTGTGACTCAAGAACTAGGTGCTCTTGCAGGAGAGGTAGAGGTTGAAATTCCTGTTGGTTTTGGCCATATTTTTCGCTTCTTTGCATCCTCTTTGCCCAAATACCTAAAATATTTACAGAGTTTGGCCTTTGTTTGTCCTCTAAACTCTGCCACCGATGCCTGTAGATACCGAGGTGGTGGTGGCCATCCCCCTGGGGGGATTAGCCTTGTAGCAGGGGCCAGGTGAGTCACAGCCTTCAAAACCCCAGTTCAGTGGGGTTTTCTCCTGTCTTGCTCAAGTTGGCTGAATTCTTGTCTCTTCTGATCCTTGCACTGCAAGTTCTTGGGGACCAGGAAGGGTCTGTGGGATTTGGTGGGGAATATCACATGGCCCATCATTACAGTTTGTGATGAGAACAGAAATAATTCAGCCACATTAACCTGTCAGGAAGGAAAAAAAAAACAACCCAAGAGCCTTTTTGGTTACATAATTTTCAAAGGTCAGCCTTGGGGTGTCTGAAATGTATCTTCAGCTGTAGGTGTGAATGCACAATATCAATGTTTTCTCCTCAAAATGCGTAGGTTGGGCGCTGCTTTTCTCAACACTGCCAGTTTTTGCTACCATATGTTCTCCCTTTGCAAAACCTTTAGCACTGTTAACTTGGCTTAATGTAAACAGATGATGCTGCATCTCAGATTCCAAATTGCCAAGGCCGTGGAGGCACCACCTGGAGCAGTGCACGTGGGACTGGTCTTTGCTAACCTGTGCTGGAAGCTCTGCCTCCACCCCACCTTTTCCTCCAGCTGTTTGTCTCCAGAGCAGATGAATCCTGCCTTAGATGCCCCAAAGGCAAAGTGTGGACCCACAGGGACTCCTGCAGCAGTCAGGTGTCATTGTTAGGCTGGATGGGACATACACCCGTGATTAGGGTATAAGCAAAAAAAGTTTTTTATTTTGTGTGTTTTTTAGTTTATATATTTTTAACCAAGTGTGATTTTAAGTGGTTATCTCCATTACAATAACTTATTATATTTATTGGTGTACAGCCCCACCAATACAGCACAGCCTGGAGCTGTGAGATGTTAAATGCTGAAAACACAATGAAGCTGGAGGGAAATGTGTGGGGCAGCTTCACCCTTCTCTCCAAGGTGGACACCACCTGTTTGTCACCTTTTCCTCCAGTAGTTTTCCCTAGGGACGAAAGGAGACGAGGGATTTCCATCGCTAGCAAAAATGGAGGTGAGAAAAACCATGCAGCACCCAGGTGTAGCCATGATGTTTTCTGAAAAATCCTTTCCTTGGGATTTTTCCTCCTGAGAAGCTGAGAGGCCTCAGGAACAAAATGTAAACAATGGTTATCTGCTGCTGTGGAATGCAACAGGTGCATCTGTGATTGGTCTCATGGGGTTGTTGCTAATTAATGGCCAATCACAGTCCAGCTGTCTCGGACTCTCTGTCCGAACCACAAGCCTTTGTTATTCATTCCTTCTTTTTCTATTCTTAGCTAGCCTTCTGATGAAATCCTTTCTTCTATTCTTTTAGTATAGTTTTAATATATATCATAAAATAATAAATCAGTCCTTCTGAAACATGGAGTCAGATCCTCGTCTCTTCCCTCATCCTGGGCCCCCTGTGAACATGGTCATACCCAGGCTCCTGGCCAGGCTCTCCTCACCCCGTGTCTCTCTCCCGAGCAGGACGTCAACGCGGGCGAGGGCAGCGAGTTC
>NW_005054530.1:795896-803670 GCF_000277835.1 Geospiza fortis
CGACGAGCAGAGCAGCGGCACGCTCAGCTCGCCCGGGCAGTCCGACATCCTGCTGAGCGCCGCGCAGGGCACCGTGCGCAAGGCCGGGGCCCTGGCCGTCAAAAACTTCCTGGTGCACAAGAAGAACAAGAAGGTGGAGTCGGCCACGCGCAGGAAGTGGAAGCACTACTGGGTGTCGCTGAAAGGTACAGGGATGGCGGGCAGGGGTATGCCCAGTGGGCACTGGGTGTCGCTGAGAGGGCAGGGGTGTGCCCAGGTGGGTGCTCTGGGTTGTCGAGTGACTCCATGAAGGGGTGAGCGATGCATCATGTTGGGCTCACCATTTGTCACCTCAGGTGTCCCCCTGACACAGGTGTGATTAGCACTGACTCCATGATGCAGAAGGCTGAACCATTAATTTATTCTCTATATTATCTTCATACTATACTCTTAAGAAACCCGTAACCCCTTCCAGCCTGTCCAATGCACCTTTGACCTCATTGATCAACCAACCAAAACACCAGCACCCTTTGGTAAACAAATCCCTTAACACATTCCACATTTTCCTAGCAAGAGGTGCAGCAAGTGGGGCTAAGAATCGTTTTAATTCTTTCTCTGAGCTTTCTCACAGCTTCTTGCAGCCTTTCCCAGGGAAAATGCCTGGCCTGCTGTCTGCGGCCAGAGAGCTGCTGCCACTCTGGGTGTCACTGAGAGGTATACAGGGAGAGCAGGCAGGGATGTGTCCAGTGGGGTGGCCAAACCAGGGGCCTGGACTCCTCAGAGAAGCTGCTGTTGATATGCAGTGTGGGGAGGTGGCCCTGCTGCTCTCCAGAGGTTTGACGTGGTGGTTGCTGATGTGCTCAGCGCTGGCATGTGTGCTGGCACCACCCTGGGCACTGAGTGTTCCCTTGGTGTCCATGGCTTGCTGACAGCTGAGTGAATACCTGTGTGCCCCTGCAGGCTGGGGGGCTGTTGGTGGTGACAGTGACTGCTGGTGCTCACAGAGGGGCTCTGCCACGCTCTGCACCCCTCCTGTACCTCTCCTTCCCCAGGAGGTGCCTCATGAGTGTAAATTCTCAGGGTTGCAGCACGTTGGCAGGGTGGGCAGGGAGCTGTGGTTGGTCACCAAGGCTGGCATGTGGCTCTGGCTGTGTCACCCACCCCGTGGTGGGCACCCAGCTGCCCTGCTCCCTCCTCAGCTGCCCGGGCCACAGACCCTCTTCTCTCTGGATTGTTGCAGGAACCCATAAACTCATCTCCATGTGCTTCATCAGCAGGGAAACGGGGAGCCACAGCTATGGGACTGGCCTCCCTCCCCTGTGCTGTGGCCAGGGCCAGCAGAGGCAGAGCTGTGTCTCCTGCTCTAGCTGGGGTCACCCAGAAGGCTCAGTGTGGTCAAACCCTGCCCTCCCCACAGAGAGCTCTTCCTAGAGCACTTTATTTTTATTTTATGTTTATTTTTCATTTGCAGCGCTATTTTAAAGCCAGCAGCAAAGTTTGGAGCGAGCTCTTCCTTGGGGTGGCTGGAGAGCTGGGGAGGGGGGAGAGGAGAAGGGAGGTGAGGGGCAGCCCTGATCTCCTGGGAGGGGCAGGAAGGTCTTGCTGTGAGGAGCTGCAAACAAAGGGCCATCTGGGACAAGAAAGGGGAAGGATAAGCAGGGGAGCGACGTTGTTTTGAAGTGCTTTCGCTCAAGTGGAGTGTTAACTCCTCGGATTGCTGTGCCTTGATACTGGCAGTGTTTAACCGCGCCTTTGAAGTCAACAGCTGCCATTGTTTGGCTGCAAATTGTTTTCTGGGAGCCCCTTTGCAGTGACCAGAGCATCCCTTTCCAGTGACACAGCAGCTATGTGCCAGCCTGTAAGCAGCTGGAGATGGTGGGGGAAGGTGGGAGAGGAGGAGACCCCTTTCTTTTTGGAGTCTCCCAAATTGCACCCTTGCTCTGCACTTTGTTTTCCTTCCCCGGGAGCATTGTAAAGATTATTTTGTAACACCGAGCAGGGTGTTTGCTGGCCCCAGCTAAGTTTTTTTGTCCATCAGTCTTTCAGCAGGCACGGCTCATCCCGGCCCATTTTAATTCCAGTTCCTGTCTGCATGCAGTAGTTAAATGGCTTGGTCTTTGCCTTGGGGGGACTGCAGCTGCAGAGGTGAGGCTGGGCCATGCCCGCGGGTCTGTCTGCTCCCTGGGCTGGCTCACAGCTGGCTGTCACCTCCGGGGACCAGCATCTCACCCCTGTGCGACAGGGTGGCCGTGGACAACCCCAAATTTGGGATTTCTTGTACTGTTTCTCATCTGGGAATGTATTTCACTGCCCATGGCTTTCTGTGTTGGCAATCCTCGGGAGAACAAAGCTCAGGGTGAACAAAGCAGCCCGGGGTCAGGCCTCACTGTGCCCTACTGCTCATGGTGTGCCTGTTTGGCCCTGAAACCAGCAGAATATTTGAAGGTGCTGCTCGTTGTCTCCTGCAGGCTGCACGTTGTTCTTCTACGAGACGGACGGCAGGTCTGGCATTGACCACAACAGCATCCCCAAGCACGCAGTCTGGGTGGAGAACAGCATCGTGCAGGCTGTGCCTGAGCACCCCAAGAAGGACTTTGTCTTCTGCCTCAGCAACTCCCTTGGCGACGCTTTCCTCTTCCAGGTTGGCTTCTGCAAAGTTTTCTTCTGTCTCCCAGCAAGGAGGGTGTCTAGCTCTGGTTGAGATGAGTGGAAAATCCTGGAAAAACCAAACACTGCAGGAGGTTTGGTGTTTTCCTTTGGCAGCACTAGAGGAGGAGCATGATGTGAATGTGATCAGTGTCAAGTCTGCTTTTTTAATAATTGGTTGGACCCTGTTGTGCAGATGGCTGGAGCAAAGAATGAAGAAATGCTCTTGCATCCCTGTAAAAACTGCTTGGGCAGCATGCTTAGAACGCACAGACCAAGCCAGTCACCCCACAGGACACCCAGCTGGGCACTAGAAGTGCTGAGCCACTCCCTGTGTCAAGGGAGAATGCTCGAGGGGCTGACAAGACCAGGAGCAGCTGGAAGTGCAAGGGGATGTCTGGATCTGCAGTGCTCTCCCAGAGGGGCTGCAGAATCCAGCTGCCCCTTGTTCACACACCTTGCTGCTGCCCCAGAGGAGACTGGATGTGCAGGGTTTGGTTCTTCAATCAGGAAACAGAAATGTCCCAATTTCACTGGGTACTTTAAAGAAAAAGATCCCAGGCCTTACATCGGAGACCATAGATCAGCTGATGTGTTTCACTTGAAGAGATTTCTGCCATTTGGTAACCACTGCTTCCCTGAGTGATTTTTAGGTTGTCATCCCCTTTCTTATGTCAGGTTGGCGCTAAGCAGGTGTGGCATTCTGTTGCAGTTGGTAGCACATGCTGAGGTGGGTGCATTTCCTCCACTTGTGATTCAGTTTTCTTCACTGGAGAAATCCCTTTATTTCTCTTTCCAATGACAATGGAGTTTCTTGCCTTCTTAAGCCAGAAGCTACTCTGGGGTAGGATGTGTCCCCACATCATCACTCCCTTGTATTCCAGAGCAAAAAACTGAATTTATACTGTGTTGTAGGTCCTTGCAGCTGTCCTTGCAAAGGGCTGCATTCTCAAACTGGTGCAAAAAGAAAAGCCCTTCTGATTCTTGGAGGGACTGAGTGTCTGACTGAAAAAACCCATCGTTTTTTGTGGACTAACTTCCCTGCCACCTCAGTGGGATTTTTCCTTCTGTAGTACTGCCCTGCCCCTCTCCCCTGGGAAGGGGATGAGTATTTAGGCTTTCCTCCAGGTGAGAGGGGATCACAGAGCCACAGAGTGGCCTGGGTTGGAGGGGACCTTAAAGATCACCTTGTTCCACCCCCTGCCATGGGCAGGGACACCTCCCACTGTCCCAGGCTGCTCCAAGCCCTGTCCAACCTGGCCTTGGACACTTGCAGGGATCCAGGGGCAGCCACAGCTGCTCTGGGCACCCTGTGCCAGGGCCTGCCCACCCTCACAGGGAGGAATTCCTTCCCAATGTCCCTCTGGCAGTGGGAAGCCATTCCCTGTGTCGTGTCCCTCCATATCCTTACAAAGAATCCCCTCTGTGTTTTTCTTGTGGGCTCCCAGACTCACCCCAAAGCTTATTCCCCCAGAGCCCAGTGTCATCATGCCACAGGTAGCTTTTTGAGCAGGGAGGAAGCAAAACTGAGCCTTTTCAAGCAGAACCCAGTCATTTCTATTGCCAGAAGTATTTTGTGTCCCTTCTGCCAGGGAAGCAGGGGGGAGAAGGAGGGGATGCCCTCAGAGGAGTGGCCCTTGGCTGTGTGTGCCAGCACAGAGCTGTGGCAGGGGTTGGCAGGGAGTGGCACAGCCCTGAGGAGGCTCTTTCTGTGCTGTGCAAGGGAAAACAGGGCTGGTGGTGATCCCACACCCCCTGGGCACCTTGTGGGGAGCCTGCCCACTGCAGTGCACCCAGAGACATCCCATCCCCATCCCAGCCACGTGGCTCAGGCAGCTCTGGCTGTGCCCACACAAACCCTGGCACATGGCACACGTGTGTGCCAGCAGCTCACAGCAGCTTCTGACACCACGAGGTGTTTGCAGCTCGCTGGTGTGGTCCTTCCCCTTGGGAAGGGCAGCAATTCTCATCCCTGCTCATCTGCCAGGGGGGTAAAATCCACTCCAGACCCTTTTTCCCTCCCTCTCCCCAGGAAACCAAAAAGAAAAATGAATCTGATGGTATGCAGGTAATACTTTGAAATGTAATAAGATAACAAAGGCTGTTGGGATTTTGCTAGGAATTAACAAAGCTCATTCTAAGTCCAGTGCTGATCTCTTCTGTGCTGGGGATGAGGTTTCAGCACCTGACTGTGGGCAAAGTGTCTCCTGTTGTGGCAAATAATTCCAGCAGACATTCCTCAGCAAGGGGGGCTCCCAGTGTCCTCAGCAGTGCAATGGGAGCCTGCTCTCATGAGTGCTACAGCCTGGGCAGAGCCTGGCCACCTTCAGCCACAGCCCGTGGGCAGTGCCAGCTGAAGGCAGGGGATTTGGTATTTTTGGTATTTTCTGAGTCCCCCCTTGCTGGGAGGAATGATTGAATCTGACTCCATGTTCTTAGAAGGCTAATTTATTATTTTATGTACTTATATTATATTAAAGAATGCTGTACTAAACTATACTGAAGAATAGAGAAAGAATGCAGACAGAAGGCTAAAAGATAATAATGAATCTCGTGACTCTCTCCGGAGTCTGACACAGCCTGATCATGATTGGTCCTTAAGTTAAAACAATTCACATGAAACAATGACCAGTTGGTAAACAATGTCCAAACCACATTCCAAAGCAGCAAAACACAGGGGGAGAAAATCAGATCATTATTGTTTTCATTTTTCTCTGAGGCTTCTCAGCTTCCCAGGAGAGAAATCCTGGGGAAGGGATTTTTCAGAAAACATGATGGTGACAGGAAGGAGGAGCTCAGTCCTTCTGCAGCAGATCCTGCTTCTGCTTGGGGCTTACAGCCTGAGTGAGGGAAGTGGTGTCATTCTGGGACACACCTGTGCCACCAAAGTTTGGGGAGCATCAGTGTGGGGCCCAGCTGGGCCTCTCTGGGGAGCTCTCCTTAGCTTCATCCTTGGCTGTTGGTTGTCACCTCAGCGAGGATGACCTTCCTCATCTTCTCCAGCAAATGGAGAAGTCATGCTGGGCTGTCTATTAATAGATCAGGCATCATCAGAAAGTTTAATTAGAACAAGGTGGTTTGGCACCTTGCTGCTTTTCCAGCCAAACACCAGTGTGATTATTGCCACAGGCTGACACTCACACAAAGTCCTCTGCAGCCCTGAGCTGCCTCGAGAGTTTGTTTCATGACCTGCTGTAAAAAGGAATGGAGTTTAGTAAAAGGCCTTAGATTGACTTTTTATTTTGAAATCTGGAAAGATTCTTCTTTGTGTGTCAGAAGCCTCTAATCAGAATAGTTCTTTTCCAGAAAGAAGTGCTGGTGTCCCATGCTCCAGCCTGGTGTCTCATGGAGTGGTTTGGGCTGGAAGGGACATTAAAGGTTATCCAGTTCCATGCCCTGCCATGGGTTGGAACACCTTCCACTCCTCCAGGTTGCTCCAAAGCCTGTCCAACCTGGCCTTGGGCACTTCCAGCAAGGAGAAATGTCCCCTTTTCCCAAACTGCCACATCCATGCTTGGGAAGGGACAGTGCCAGAGCTGTGAAACGAGGATGGGCCTGCCTTTAATGGTAACAGGCGTGTCTTCAGAGTGCTTTTGGGCCTTCAGAAACAGAAAGCTGTTTGTCTGTGCACCACCATAAAGCTACTCATACTTCTCATGGTCACATTTTCTGCCATTAATTTATTATTATCTGCTGCATGCCAGAAAAGCTCTCCATCCTGGGAAGGGCACAGCAGTGGTGCATTCCCTGCCTTAAGGAGCTGGAGTTTAGATCCATGGTTAAATGCCAGGCTAGAAATTGTGGCCAGGGAGGTGATTGCTGAGGCCTTGCTGGGAAGCACCCCCAGCTGCAAAGCACAGATAGAGGTGTAATTCCAAGAGTTAAAAACGGCCTGCTTAGGGATGATGGGGGTACATAAGTGGATTTAAGGCTTTGAATCTGGAGATCAAAGGCAGAGGAACCTGCTCGGAGCTGCATGTGTTAATCTGGCATCAGTTTGGAGGAGGGTGCTGAGTTCTTTCCCCCTTTCCCCCGGGCAGACGTGCAGCCAGACGGAGCTGGAGAACTGGATCACGGCCATCCACTCGGCCTGCGCCACCGCCGTGGCGCGGCAGCACCACAAGGAGGACACCCTCAAGCTGCTCAAGACTGAGATCAAGAAGCTGGAGCAGAAGATCGACATGGACGAGAAGATGAAGAAGATGGGGGAAATGCAGCTGTCCTCCGTCACAGACTCCAAGAAGAAGAAGACCATACTGGATCAGGTAAACTCAAAAGTTCTCGGGGCTTCTGCTGGTCACAGTGACCCCGAGATGTGTTAGAAAACCTCTTTTCCCAGCCTGGTGGTGGAAGAAGGAGTCATAACTCTTCTGGTCTCATTCTCAAGGTTGTTTATTGCTTCTTATCTATAAAATTCTTTCTCTGGCCTGCTGAGGTCCGTTCAGCGGGTCAGACAGAGGCACACTGGCTGCCCTCAGGGGGGTGTTATCTTTTTATACTAAAAATTACGTGTACATTATTTTCCATAACTTCCCAATACCTATCACCTATGTTAGACAGCGAGCTTCTACTCTAAACCAATCTAAAAGTGCCAACATCACAGCAGAAGATGGAGGCCAAGAAGAAGAAGGAGAAAGGCTGGACATGCCCAGACTCCTCCATCTTGCCCCCTGAACCCCCATTCTAAAAACCCCAAAAATTTATTTTTCACCCCGTGACAAACTAACTATTATTCTACTTAGATTTTCGTGGCTTGCAGATCCTCATGTAAGGTTGGTAATTTTTTCCATGGGTCATAATCAAAGGCACAGGTGTCCTGGGCTCTGTGCCAGGGTCTCTGAGCCCCCTGGCAGGGGTTTGGGCAATCCAGGACAGCCAGAGGGATGGCCTGAATTCCAACAAAAAGTCCCTAGCGAGGGTTTAAGGGCGTTTAGAGGAGGTGGGAGCAGGAGAGCTGTGCTGGCTGCCTTAGCTGCACCATTGCTCCGCTAAGGTCCAGCATGGGCTCTCTGCTGGCCTCCAGGAGATTTGGATAGCAGGAGGCTGCCAGGCCATGGCTGGGGGCTGCCTTGGGGAGCAGCTGTTCACACACCAACAAACTCTGCTGCTGCTGCTGCTGCCTTCTGTGTGCCAGAGGCTGCTGCTCCTG
>NW_005054530.1:803680-831141 GCF_000277835.1 Geospiza fortis
AGCCATGCCTGGTTTCTGCTTGCCACAAGGGCCTGCCTTGACCTTGTGGCTGCATCCCTGGCTGCCCTGGGCCCTCTCCTGCTGCCTTCAAGTGGACAGCGTGGCTGGCTGGCTTTCAGCAGCAGAGAGCCTCGAGCAGATGTCTCCCCCACTGCTGCAGCAGCACCTTATTTTGGGAAATCTGACATATGGCTGCTGCTTCCCTCATTTGGAGCTTTCCTACCGTGGCTGCCAAGTGTGCCGTAATGCAGAGCATGGGGGGAAGTGGCTGGGGCTGAGCTAAAGGGATTTGTACCCCCTGGAAGCCCGTGAGGAGGGGAAATAGAGGAGAAAGAGGAGGGAGATGCTAAAGAATCCTACTCAAAGCTGTCAGTCACAGTGAGAGGGCAGAGCAGTCTCTCTCTTTATGTAACTGAGTTTGTCTGGATGCTTTGAAACTGTTTCCTATAAGCTATTTGAATTATTTAAATAAGTCCTTCCATAGGCTGATTGCAGCACTCTTTGCTGATCAGATTAATTATCCCCAGTGTATGGCACTTTTTCAAGCTCTGTTGTTGCTCACAGCAAAGCTGCTGCTGTGGCTGCTGATTTGGGTTGCCCTGTGCCTGGAGTTTGGTGGGGTTTGCTCTTCTGATTCTTCACATGCTCGTGATGCATGAAAGAAGCCTCTTAAGGGACTGCTGAGCAGAGAATCCTGGAAATACAAAGAAAATTAAAAATGAAAATTTAATCCTGTTAATTAGCATTGTATCAAAGGAGCAGTTGTCCCAGGAGGAGACTTTTGCCACAAATGTAGAAAGTTGTTTTCCATCTAATCAAAACTCTTTAACTGTTTGCATCCTTTGGGGGGTTGGGAGGGGAGGGGAATGTGGGAATATCAGCAATCAGGGTTTGTTGGGTGAGATATCAGCACTGGTGAAAAGGGTGAGTGTGGTGTTGTGAGGGTTTCCAGGACGAGGTGAGAGATGAGAATTTGACTCCATGTTCTTAGAAAGCTGATTTATTATTTTCTGATATTATATTATATTTAAAATGCTATACTAAAAAGAATGGAGAAAAGATGTATCAAAAGGCTAGAAAAGAATGAATAATAAAAACCCATGACTGACCAGAATCCCAAAACAGCTAAACTAAAATTAGTCATTAAGTTAACACAATTCACATAAAACTAATTAAATATACACCTGTTAGTAAACAATCTCCAAAGCAATCAAATAATTATTGTTTACATTTCTTTTCTGAAACTTCTCAGCTTCTCAGGAGAAAAAACCCTGACAGAGGGATTTTTCAGAAAATGTCATAGTGACAGGTGTGTTGTTGGAACCCAGGAAATTCCTCTGGCTGCCCTGGAGGGCTCAAACCCCTGCCCAGGGGGCTCAGAGACCTTGGCACAGAGCCCAAGACCCCCGTGCCTTTGATCTAGCCCTTGGAAAAAACAATTTCCAACCTTTCTCTGAAGAATTACAAATCAAGAAAGTTTAAGTAGAATAACAGTTTGTCACGGGGTGAAAAACAGATTTTTGTGATTTTTAGAATTGGGGCTCGGGATCCCAAGATGGAGGAATTTGGCCGTGCCTTGTCCTTTTTCCTTCTTCTTCTTGGCCTCCATCTTCTGGGTGATGGTGGCATTTTTAGATTGGTTTAGAGTAGAAGCTCACTGTCTAACATGGGTGATAGGTATTGGGAAGTTAGTGTAAATAATGTACATGTAGTTTTTAGTATAAAAAGATAGCACCACCTCTGAGGTGGGCAGTGTGCCTCTGTCTGACCTGCCAGACAGACCTTGGTGGGTCAGAAAAAGAACGTTATAGATAAGAAATAATAAACAACCTTGAGAATGAGATCAGAAGAATTCTGACTCCTTCTTCGACTGCTGGGCTGGGAAAAGAGACTTGTACATATCTCAGAGTCCCTCTGACCAGCAGAGGTTCTGAGAGTGTGTCAGTGGGAAATGTTCCAAGGCATTTACCAGGCTGTTGTCCCCTGTGTCCCCTGGCAGATCTTCGTGTGGGAGCAGAACCTGGAGCAGTTCCAGATGGACCTGTTCCGCTACCGCTGTTACCTGGCCAGCCTGCAGGGCGGGGAGCTGCCCAACCCCAAGCGCCTGCTGGCCTTCGCCAGCCGCCCCACCAAGGTGGCCATGGGCCGCCTGGGCATCTTCTCCGTGTCCTCCTTCCACGCACTGGTGAGTGAGCAGGGCTGGGCTGGGCTCAGCAGGGCTGCAGGAGCGGCTGGGGAAGAGCCGTCTCTGTCCTAGACGTGTCATTTGGAATTTCCACCACAAACAGATCTTCCTGGTCATCTCAAGTGTCTTCAGGTCTTCCAGGGTCATGTGTGGATTTGGGTGTGATCCACACATCCCATCAAGTCAGTGGGAGCCGTTCTGAAGCCCTCAGCATGTGCTGGCTGAGACCTTGGGCTCATCTGACTTTATTCCAATTATTCCAACCAATTATTCCAATGGTCATCAGCACCTGATGCCCCACAAGGGAGGGGAAACTGCTGCCTATGGTGTGGCAAGTAATGGTTGTTGAAATTTAAGTACTGTAACAGCCCAGCTCTTAAAAGTACAGGGCAATGTTCTGCAAAATGAATTTGAGTCAAGTTCTTGTAGTTTCAGCTTGGACTCCTGGAGGTTCACAGAAATAGCTGAGCTCCACTGTTGTCTTGTAGATGTCAGCTGTAGCCTTCAGTT
Source organism: Geospiza fortis (assembly GCF_000277835.1). NCBI lineage: Eukaryota > Metazoa > Chordata > Aves > Passeriformes > Thraupidae > Geospiza > Geospiza fortis. The sequence goes on from NW_005054530.1 coordinate 806,376, forward strand.
GAATGCAGAGCTGTAATTCAGTCAGGGGCGTTTTTATTCTTTCCTATATGAAAAGATTAGCGTCATCATCCTGCTAATTGCTGCTGGATTTATTATATTTTTTAAGTGCCGGGCTGTAATTTGCATTTATGCTTTTTTTTTTTTCACATCAAGCAAAGCACTGAGCTCTAGCCTGAAAAACAGTCTGCCTCTTCATGCTGGTGTCTCTGGAGAGCCAAGGGAAAAAATATGTGTGGAAAAATGTTGTGTTGGAAGAGACACGTGTTTTCTTCTCCTCTCAGCAAACTCTCATGTCCTCCTTTGCCCCCAGGAACGTGGGGAAATGCAGCTTCATGCGAGGAGCCCTAACTCAAGTTTCAGGGAGGGAATTTACCCAGGGAAGCTGTGGCTTCCCCTGGATCCCTGGAAGTGTCCCAGGCCAAGCTGGACGGGGCTTGGAGCAGCCTGGGATAGTGGAAAGTGTCCCTGTCCATGGCAGGGGCTGGGATGGGCTTTAAGGTCCCCTCCATCCCAGATGATACTGACTCCATGGCCCCAGGCTCCTGAAGATGTTCTCAGTACTTTCATCCAAGGATGTGCTGAGTTCCCCCGGGTGGCTCTGTGTAAATGTCCCAGGACAGCTGTGGAGCCTCTCACTGTGGAAATGGAGGTGTTGCTGTGGTGCTCAAGTTCTCCTTTTGCTGGATTTCCCCTGTTTCCCCAGGAGAGCCCCCATTCCCCACCCAGTTCCAGCAGCCAGCCCTCTGTCCATCCCAGCTGTAGTTTTGGATGTGCTGCATCCAGCCAGTTCCTCAGCTGGGGACATCCCTCAGTGTTCCCAGGGCCATTCTGCTGCTCTGGGCTGTGGGAATGCAGCACTGAGGTGCTCCAGGAGGTGCAGTCAGCAGGGTGGGTCTGTCTGTCTGTCTGTCTGTGCCCTGCCTCCTGCCCTTCCCTACCGCTCCCTTTTTGGCAGGAGAGGAGCTCCTCTCCTCAGGCCGCCTCCACCTGGGAAATCTGATTAGACAGATTGTTTTTGGGCCTGAACTGTTCAGCTCTGAGTGATGTCCCGCTGATCTCCTGCCGAGCTCCCCAGATACTGGGCTCAGTCAAGGCAGTGTCTCTTGTTGCCACAGGGCATTTTGCTGTAGGGCAGCTGACACTGCTCTGATGGGAAGGGTCATTTCAGCTCACTTTTCCCCTTCCTGTGCCTTGCTCAGTCCTTCAGATGTCACTTATCTTTAAGGAAGTGCAGGCCTAAATGCCATGAGCTCCCTGCAAGCCTTTATCTGGCCTTGCTGCCCTTCTGAGTCAGCACCAGGATGCCCAGAGTGTTTCCACAGGAAAGAGCAAAGAGGAGGACCGGGTTTTTGGGAAGCAACTGATAAGTTTGGAAATCTCAGGTTTCACATGTCCAGCTTTGAAACCTTGCTAGGAAAAGAAAATAAAAGAAAAAACTCAAACCCTTCATTGGTCCTGAGGTTTTGCTCAATGATGATTAGGTGGTGTGTACTGTCCATTTCAATATTTGCTATTGGATGTTGGCAGAAGTGAGTTAATTTGCAGTGACAAGGCAGCAGCCTGGCAGCATCCCCACTGTCCCAGCAGTGAGAACCCTGAGTTCCCATAGGATTTGCCTTTTTTTCCCCCCAGACCCCCCATTTGGAGGGGTTTGTGCTGGGCTGCTGCAGCTCTGATGCTGAAGCCCCGTGGCATTGACAGGTGGCGGCTCGCACGGGGGAGTCGGGAGTGAGGAGGAGGACACAGGCCATGTCCAGGTCTGCCAGCAAGAGGAGGAGCAGGTTTTCTTCTCTCTGGGGGCTGGACACTACCTCCAAGAAGAAGCAGGGGAGGCCCAGCATTAACCAGGTAAGAGGTGGGAGTTTGGGGTGGTGTTATTGCAGGGGTGGTTTGTTGGTGGGCAGAATGCAGCTCTCACAGAGTCATGGCATTCCTCATCCCCTTCCAAAATCAGGGGCTGCAGCTGCACACCAGGGCACAGCAGCTCCTACCAAAGGCTTGGAATTTGCCCTTTTTTTCAGCATTTCTGCTCCTTCTGCTTTTCCTGCAGGTGCCTTCCCTAATCTCAGGAGCAGCAAAGCAGCAGTGTAATACAGACACAGCTTTGGAGAGAAAAAGCCCCCAAACAATCCAGACTTGTTTGCTTATTTTTAATTTAAAATGATGAGTTTGTACAATGATTTAAATGTAGCTGAGTTTGGTGAAAACTTCCTAAAGTGACAAGAAGCTTTGCATTCAGTTGGGACACTCCCTGTTTTGCTTCAGATTTATAAAAAAGCAGAAGTTGTGCAGTTTCCACCCAGTCACTGCCCAGATCTTTCTCTAGAAAACGTGCTCCAGTGTGGTAGGAAGGTGCTTCCCTGTTATTCTTTGCAAACATCCCTAATTACAGCTTACACTTTTTGAGAGCCATACCTCATCTAATTGCAGGAAATGTAGGCTCTGCCTTTCTTTCTCTTCCCTCACTTCTTGTGGGGAGAAAGGCTGGGGACCCACGCTGCTCTGTGCCCTGTGATTTCTTGTGCTGTCTGTTCAAGCAGCAGTGGCTGTTTGTTTTGTTCAGCAGAGGATGATCAGCCTGTTTGGAGTGAGACACTGAAAGTTCACCTGATATTTAGAGGCTGAGCAAAAGCCCAGGGCTTGGCTGGACTGCAGCTCCAAGAGCACGTTCCCAGTTCCTTGTGCTGATGCTGCAGCATCCCTGTTGCTTTGTATTTACTTGCCCCAAATCCCTTGTCCTGAGCTGGGATCCTGCTTGTGCTGTGTTTCAAATCTGTTTTTTCCCCCCCTGGGCTGGTCCCTTTTGTTTTTCCTTTCAGTGGAGATAATTGCATTCTTCACGCTGCCTCTCCTGCTCCTGCCCCCCTCACTCCTCCACAGCACAGGCATGGAGAGGGATTCTGTTCCAGGTTAAAGGAAATCCATTGTGCAGAGAGTTGTAAAAAGTGTGAAGTTTTGAGGAAGTAGCAGAGTGTCTGAACGCAGTGCCTGAACACATTTCCCTTGCTTGGGCAAAGTGTTGCCTATTGGGAGCAGCCAGCTGAAAATCCCCAAAAGGCAGAGACCTTTTCCCATCCTGCCTGGTCCCTGCTTCATTTTAGCCAGGCAATAATTAACATTCCAGCAACTTGATCCTAGGGCTGTGCTGATGTGGAGCTACAAAACTGACCTTTTGAGTTCTCATTGTTGGGTTCTGCTGCAGCACCAGCCCTGCCTGCCCTTCTGCTGCAGCCCTGTGCTGACCTGGGCTGGATGCTGCACATATTCCTGTTTGGGATGTGCCTGCCCTTCTGCTGCAGCCCTGGGCTGACCTGGGCTGGATGCTGCACATATTCCTGTCTGGTCATTCCTCCTGCAGGGGATCCTGTTGGTTTTGGCTCTCTGGCTCCATGCTGGGTTACCAGCTCCTGTTCCATTAGAGAAGGGTTACTCTGCCTTGTGCCTGAATGTTTGCTGAGTACGTTTTGGCAGCTGGCTCGTTACGGAGCCAGCCAGAAGCAGAGCCCTTCTGAGTCCTCAGCAGAGGTGGGGAAGTGTTCATTTCCCACTTTTACTGGTGGAGAAACCCAGCACTAGGAGAGATTAAATTAGCCCAGCTCCACCAAGGCAGTCAGGACAGACCTCCAAGCAGAAGTGGCCTCTAATTATCCTGTACCACCCCATCACCAGCTTGTTTTTCACCTCACCCTCTCTTCCATCAGGCCCTGCAGACCTTGGTGGAGGGCCCAGGTCTGGACAGAGGCTGGTGCAAAGGTGTGCCCGTGTCAGTAAAGCCACAGCTGTGCTCAGGAGGAGTGGTCCTAGTGAGGAGCTGGGGCTGGGGGACACAGGACAGCACTTCTGTATTTAAGGAATGGCACCTGCAGTGAGCTGGCCTGGTGTTTGGGGTCCCCTCTCTGCTGGAAACACCTCCTTGTTCTTGTGCTGTTCCTTTTTGGATGACAGGCTGAAGCAGAAAGAGCTTAGAGGGGCTGCTGGATGTGACTCACCCACCCTGAAGAAGGTTTCCCCCATCCCAGATTTCCACAAGAGTGAAGCATTTCTGCAAGCAGTGTGTTTGGAGATGGCTGTTTGTATTTCTCAGTTTGAATCCCGTGCTGGATGTGAGACAGGCTGTTCTGCCCCTGGCACAGGGAGTCAGTTCTTGTTTAAAGCAGATCCCCTCTCTTGTTCCTTAGGTGTTTGGAGAAGGAGTGGATTCAGTGAAGAAATCTCTTGAAGGGATCTTTGATGACACAGTCCCAGATGGCAAGGTAAAACCCCAGCTCTCCAGCTGCCTCCTTCCCCCACGTTTGCAGCCATTCAATTCAGAATCAATAAGATTTGCTGTTTTGCCATTTCTAAGCATTGGAGCTGCAGTACCCACAACAGTTTTGTTGTGGTTTACTCAGAAATACTGCACATTTGGGTTTTAAATTCAAATCTGCTTTCATCCCTGCTATTTTGTTGTCGCATTCCTGGCATTCCCAGTAGGCATAGGGTGAAACCCCAGGAGAAGCACACTGCAGCACTGTAGCTGTGTGGGTGGCACAGGAGGCACACTCTACCCTGCTCAGGGAAACCTGCAGGTTCCTGTCCAGACAAGCCTTCAGCCTGGCCTTAGGAGCCAAATAGCTTCTCTCTGAGAGCTCTGGTGCAGCACATAATGCACTAGTTACTGATGGAGAGGGAGCTGTGTTGGGCTGGGATTGTCATGATGGATTCTGTTTATTTAGAGGGACAAAGAAGTGGCCCTGAGCAGCGTCCACCAGCACAACCCTGACTGTGATATCTGGGTGCACGAGTACTTCACGCCCTCGTGGTTCTGCCTGCCCAACAACCAGCCTGCCCTGACAGTCATCCGGCCCGGGGACACCTCCAGGGACGTGCTGGAAATGATCTGCAAGGTAAACCTGCCCTGGGGCAGCTGGAAATCGCTGCAGCCTCGTGTGCTGCTGCTTGGACTGCTCTGCACTGGGACACAGTTCTGTCCTGGGTGAAAAACACAAATCACACTGCAGTGTTGGGGCAGGAGCACAGCAGAGAATTCCCTGCAGCTGGAGCTGACCTGGTGTGGCTGCAGGGACAGCAGGCTGGGGCTTGCCCTCCCCACTCTGGCTGCTGTGCATGAGTGTGGAAGTGCCTTTACCTGCTGGCTCTGCCCCTGCTGCTGCCCTTCCCCTGTCCCTGCAGTGGCACCAAGCTGAGGGTGGGACCCTCTCCCAGCCCCTGGGTGCCCCACATTGTGGTGGTGCAGCCACCCTGGTGCCCCCAGCTCTGCATCCCTCCCCCAGCCCCTTCCCCTGTGCCAGGCAGGTGAGGTGACCTCACCCAGCCCTTCCCAGGAGCCAGGGGACGTGTTCCCAGCAGCCATCCCTGCTTCCCTGCCCTCGGGCTGGCACTGGGACAGCAGCAGCCCCAGGAGTGGGGCAGGTGCAATCCAGACTTTCCGTGTTTGCTGCCTGCAGTGCAGAACCAGACCCAGCCTGGCGTGGGTGGCAGGAGGGGACAGGGGGAAGCTTTTATCTGCATTTGGAGTGGAGGGGAAGGAAAAACCACCTGGATTTCTTTGCCAGATGAAGTATCAGAGACGTTGGGCCATTAAAAAGAGTTCCATCTCTAAAGAGTTGGAAACTTTGACAAATTAAACACAGGCTTTCAGCTCTGGCAGCTGCATAATGTGTGTTTTCGGAGCGAGCGAGACCTGTCACGTGCCGCTCTGAAAAGTGAGTCTGCTTTGTACAACAACAACAGCAGGAGAAAAGAAAACATTTATTACTATTGAGAGCTTAACTTTGGGGACTTTCAGAGCCTGTTGCATGTGCCTCTGAAGAGAGGGAAGGTGAGAGAAAGGCGTTTGTTTCCAGTAATTGCACGGTGCGCTCGTCTCTCTGCCAGGTGCGCCGCAGCTTCTGAAAGCTCTGCTTTGTCTTCAGCAAAAGATGACATTTTTGGAGGGAGGCCTAACAGGGAAGCTGGATGACACATGATTAGTAATGATTTATTTTTAGGGTCTATGTTCTGCTTTGGGTGAGGATGGTTAACTCAGTGGACTGGATCCTTGCTGGTGCAGCCCTGTGGTTCCAGCAGGTGCCTGCTGAGGGTCTGGTCTCTCCCTGTGCTTTTGCTGCGCTGGGTGGGGGTGTTTGAGGAGAAGGGGAGGTTGGTGAGTCTTTTTTCAAGAGCTACTATCTGTTTCTTTCCTTTCTGTAAGAGTTTTCAGCCTCAAAAGCACTGTCGAGATGCCTTTTTTCTGTAGCATTTAATAATCAATCTCTTTCTTCTGTCTCTTGCATTCAGCTCATTTTCCCCCCTTTAATATCCGATCCACATCATTTCACATCAGTTTGCCATCTGCCATCTGAGAGCCAGTCAAGTTCTGGTACAGTAAACATTTCAAGCTCTACATTTCATATAAACCTCCTCATGTTTGTGTGGATGTGGTTAAATCTGTGCTGCTAAACTGAGCTTGATTCTTCTGTTGGAGAGCATTCAATGCGCTAAAGTCATTGTGGAAAATGTGTTCTTATGCTTACATTGCTGCTTGTTATTATACAGCCAGTTAGGCTTTGGAGGATGCTTTGTGACACTTTTATGACTCAAGATCGGTGGGAGGAGTGTTTAAAGCATTTTTAAAGTGGTTTCTCAAAGATTTCTCCTCAGATGTAGCTAGCAACATCACTTGGAAGGCAGGAAAACTCAGTGTATATGCATGAAATTGCTTTCTCTGGCTGATAGGAAATAGTTGGTCCCTTCCAATCTTAACCATCCTGTGATTCTGTGATGACACTGCTCAGTGTGAAGGAATGTATATGCATTAGTAGCATTTGCATAATGGTATGTCTTAAAATGGAGGAGGAAATCACACTCTGTATACGGATTTAGGCAGAGCCAGTGTGGAGATAATAACACCAAAACCCAATATGGAGATACTGGCAGTAAAAAACAAGCCCAGATGAATACATGGCATTTTGTCTTTTGACTGCATAAAAAGTGAGGCAAGAAAGGTTTGGGGTTTTTTTTCCCCTCACCATTTACATTTTCCAAAGGGACCTGCATGAGGGGCAAGAAGCAGAGAGCCCAAGGTCTCAGGGTTTGTGCTCAGAGCCTCTGAGAAGTTGAGCCTGATGCTCTGGGAGCTTCCTTTGCTTTTGGGCTGGTGTTTTCCTGCTGGGAGAGCTGGGGCCTCGCAGGAGCAGTGGGATGGCCTCATTCCTGTGCTGCTGCCACAAAGGTCTCCCCCACCAAGCTGGAGAACGTGCCAGGCCCTCTCCTTGGCCAAAAGGAGCGGGGCTTGTGTGCCAGCCCACCGTGGCACTTGGAGCCTCTTGAATGGGAGCCCAGCCCGGCTGTAAATTCTTCTTCTGGAGCACCTCAGCTGAGCTGTCAGGCTGTGCTTTAAACAGGGTTAGCTGCTTAATTTAGTCCAGACCTAGCCAGAGTTATTAGGAGAGAAATAAATAAGGCACAAAGCTGATTTGGACGGCTGAAAGGTATTTTGGGTGGTCCTGAAAGGATATTCCTATCATTAAAGCTGCCCTGTTTCTGCTCCCACCTCCCCACATGTGGATGCAGCTCCCAGCAACAAGAAGTGGGTTAATGGTTTGGCTTTTAGGGCAGCCTGGCTGTGTCCACATTCCAGGGACCTTTTCTTTCACTTCAGTAGAACATCGTGGCCCTGTTTGAAGCACTTTAACCAGTGTCAGATTTTGAGGTAGACACAGCCCTGGGGCAGCTGTAGGATGTTAATTAGCTAAATGGGGTGGCTCATGGCCGGGACTCTCATTCCTGACCTGGATGGGATCACAGTGTACTGGATTGATGGCATCCACTTGGGCTATGGGGTTTGTTGGAAGAAATGCATGGCTCTAAATAGGAGTGTTTTACCCAGTTTTGTCTTCAGCTGATGCTCTGCCCAGAGCCTGGATAAATTCAGCCTGCCCAGATTGGCTGAATTCATCCCAGGGGGTGATTTCTGCCTGCCTGGGCAGGCTGGAAAGCACCCCTTGGGTCTCCTCCACAAGGGAAGGACGTTGGTGGGCTGTGGATGGCTTTGGGTGGTGGCAGCACAGCTGGCACTGGCCATCAGACACTCCTGAGGTGCAGCATGAGCACAGCAGCTTGGGCACAGGACACAGGGAGGAGATCCAGCCCAGGGGCAGGAGGAGGAGGAGGCTGCCAGCTTCACAGGATCACAGGATCACAGGATCCTTCAGGTTGGAAAGCCCTCCCAGCCCATGGAGCCCAGGCTGTGCCCACCTTGTCCCCACCCAGAGCACTGAGTGCCACCTCCAGGAATTCCTCAGACACCTCCAGGGATGGGCACTGCAAACCTCCCTGGGCAGTCTGTTCCTTCCCATGGGGAAATTCCTCCCTCTCCTCCTGTCCCTGTTCCCCCTGGCTGTCCCCTCCTGTCAGGAGCCACAAGGTCCCCCCGAGCCTCATTTTCTCCAGCTGAGCCCCTTCCCAGCTCCCTCAGCCCCTTCCCAGCTCCATTCCCTGGCCTGGACACCCCAGACCTGGGGGATGCACTCAGTGGGTTTAGGTCTCCTCTCTGTGTTTTTGTTCAAGACACCTCTGTGTCTAGGGACAGTTAACTAAGCTGACCAGAAAGTAACCCAGGACTCCTCTGTGTCATTTCTGAACCTTTAATGCCAATTCTGCTTCCCTTTGGTTTCTGAGGTGTGTGTGTGTGTGTGTCTGTAAATAGAGAATTACTGAAAACAGCAGTGATCAGTGGGAAAGGCAAGCAGGAAGCTTTCCAAAAAAGAAAAGTCAGGGAGCAAGGATATCTCCAACATTCAGCTGTTTTTCTTTTGGCTCTGGATAGATTTCAGTCATTAGTGAATTAACTAGGAATTTGCCTGGATTACAGAGGTTGTTCCATTTCAGGTACTCCATTTCATCCAAGGATAATTTGATTTTTTGGGATGGACATATTTGAACAGAGCACTGTGCAGAGTGCAACAATAGATCTGTTTTGGTTTTCCTTCTTATTATTGGTAGCTTTTTTTACTCCTGGGCTAATCCAGGCTTTCCACAGTGTTTCCTGTTCTCTGGGTGTTTGCTGGAGGGTCAGGGTGGGATGTTCTCCACAGGTACATTGCTCATCACCTCAATGTGCTGCTGGATCACACTGGAACTGGAAAAGCAGGCTTTAAAAAACAGGACAAACAGGCAATAATGCTGCTCTTGCATGAGTTTTCAGATAAGCCATTGTTTTCAGCACAGCCTGAGAAACCTTGGTAATTTGCTGGGGTAAAATGAAAAGGCTGAGGTATCAAAGCCTTTAATGATGGGATTTCAGAAGTGACAGTGAGGAGAATTTACCTCCTGTATCTGTGATCACTTTGGGGTTTCTCATTAGATTTAGTTTAGGAACTTTGAAAGTAACTCCTGGATGATATCCTTTGTGTTTATCATACTTGTAATGTGTTTTGATTACACACTGCATTAACCTCAGCTTAAATCAACCTTATTAATCATGCTGAGAAAAGGTCGTTAACATCTCCCAGACCAAATGCTCTAGCCTCAGCTAATTATAACTAATTCATTAAAATGGTGTGACCTGCTTCCACTGGGATGCAATCCAGGATGCAACTCTTGGCTGCTTCCAGCCAGTGTAACCTGAGCTGCTTGGAATTTAGAGGACAGACAGATTTTTTGTGTTTATTAACCTTGCTTGAAATCTGCCACATCATATTTGTGTGCTGAATTATGAAGATGCTAAAAAAACCCAAACCCAAGAGAGAACAGCTCTCTATTTTGCTCTGTTAGCAGAACATTTGGTTAGGAATCCTTTTATCCAGAGGCATGCTCTGAGGTCTCTGTTCCAGCTTATTGGGCTTTTTTCTGGAATGGCTTGGGAGGGAGCAGAATGCCAGGCCAGCAGAGTGCCCTGGGTGGGTACATGGAGTTTATTCCTGGGGGGAGCAGGAGCAGCAGGTTGGTTCAGCTTTCAGGCAGGAGATGGTGCTGGAAGGTGCTGCTGTGAGGGTCAGAGAAGAGGGAATCCTGCTTTTCCAAAGGCTCCCTTCTCTTGCAGACACACCAGCTGGACTGCTCTGCTCACTACCTGCGCCTCAAGTTCCTGCTGGAGAACCAGATGCAGTTCTACGTGCCAAAGCCAGAGGAGGAGATCTATGAGCTGGTAATGCTGCCCACTGGGCTGGTGAGATGACACCGCTGTTAATTAGTGTTTGTCTGAGTTCTGGAGCACGCAGAGTTATGCTTTTCACTTTGCAATTACGGCGCTTTGCAGACCATGGCAAATTGGCCTTCAGCAAAGGGATCTCTCCAAACCTTTCATCCTGTGCTGGTGTTTAGCTCACTTTTTGTCTGGAGAGAGAGGAGGGACAGCCACAGGCAGTGTGAAAGTCACTCTGAGGTACATGGAAGCTTAACTTCCCTCCAAGTTGTCTTTTCCTGTTGTTCACGTTGTCCATGGAGGTTTTACAGACACGTGGAGGTTTTACAGGCAGCACACTGTCTGAGTTTTAAAGAGGGGGAAAATACACAAGTTGTTGGGTGTTTCTTGGGTTTTTTTCCTGATGGCAAGCTAAAGATTGAGGTCAGGAAGGTCTGGAGTTATGTGTGAGAATATACTTCCCTAATTGCCTCAGCTGGCTGTTCTCATCTCGTTCATCTCGAAAGCAGACTTCAAAGGAATTCTGCCACGAGAGATTAAAAAAAAGGCCAAACAGGATTAATGTCATGCTTTAACTCTGTGATTCTACGCAGGCATGCTGTAAACCTTTTTAAGGTCCTTTTCATTGGTGGCTGGCTTACTTATAAAAAGTAAAACTTTGCTAGTTATGGAGGTTTTGCTCGTTTAGCAAAGGACTTCTGGGATTTTCCATTAATGCTGTCAACAACAACAACAACAACAAAAAATAGTGAGAAAGTGCTAGAGGAGTGCTAGGACTGGGAAGTGTGATAGAGTGGGGAAAATGAAAGCTCAGAGGAGACAGCTTTTGGCTGTCGTTGTCTGGAAGGACTTTGGGGACGTGTGTTGAGAGGGTGTAGGATTGACAGAGTCATCACTTACTGTTATTCTGAAAAGCTGTAATTAACCCAAAACTCTGTCAGTGGGGCTGTGCAGGGAGTGGTAGATTTGGGTGCTGCAGGATGGTGTCTGCTGTGGGGATATTAAATCAAAACACTTTGTTTGCTTCTCGTGTAGGCTTGTTTGGGGAGAACATGGAGTTACTTCCATTGGGCTGTACCTGTTCTGAAATACTGATTTTTGCAGTGCTGATAGAAGCAGGAGATAAAATTACATTTTTATCAGGGAAACCTTTTACAAACGAGCTCCTCTTCTTTTCTAAAGGAGTAGTTTAGTACTGCAGTCCAAAGACTGAGTTTCAAAATGTTAATTATTGCAAATTGCGTTTTTACACGCTCACAGCAGCGTGTAAACAGAATTAATATTCACCTGTGGGTTCTGTTCACCTGGGGCTATGATTTTTTCCGAAGACAAAGGCTGGTTTGTTACTTCAGTGCTGAAAGGCAGGGGGATTTGCAGCTGCATGGAGGGCTATTGCCTGGGTGTGAATTCGTGCTGGTCTCCCAGGAAGGATGTACACGACCATCTCAAACACTTGGGGGCTTTCCCTGGTACAAATAAACATCAAGGTGTTAAAGGTGAAACGTCAGGCTGAGCTGTAGCAAATCTGATAGTCTGATAATGAAGAAACGTGTTTAAGAAACAAAATCACTCCTTGTGATTGTAATGCTGTTGAATAATTGAATTCCTGCAATGTGTTCATTAAAATAATATAAAACCTGAAGCTATTGCTTCCTGTAAATTAGGAAAACAGGAGCAGAAGCTGTGTTTCTCGTGCACCCAAGATGGCATTGACTGAGGGAAATAAATGCATGCTCTGTTTTGTGGTGGGGGTGGGAAAACACTGCTTCCTCCTCTCTAACTGTGTTCCAACAGCAGAGCTGAGTGACACTGCTAATGCCTCTCACACAGGTGGAGAGAAACTGATAAATAATGACCACAGTCCTTCTCTTCTGCCTGTAATTAAAAACCAAAAATCTGTTCCAAACCATTGCAATTGATGTGTCCTCCCACAGTAACATATTTTTGTGTTTGTTTTTTTCCCCCCTCTATTCAGCTGTACAAGGAAATAGAAATCTGTCAGAAAATTACCCAGCACATTCAGATGGAGAAGTCTGACGCATCCTCTGATATTTATGGTGAGTTTTGTTTTGCCTGTTTCCCTGCCTTGTTTTGCTGTTCCTCCCCAGTCAGTTCTAGCAGGTTCTTGCCTGCTGTTTACTGGGGTACCTGAAAGGTCTCTTGAGCACAGTGAGAGAAGCACTTGTGATTGCTGAGCCACCCCAGCAGCATTCACCACTCCTTCCTCCTCATCCCGCTCCTCACTCACTCCTTCCTCCTTGCCCCCTCCTTGGGGGGCACAAGATACCTGAGTCCTGTGGCCAGGCAGCTCCAGAGAGGCTCTTTGGCTTCTTCTCACCTGCCAGGGGCACCCAAGGTGGGTTCCTGCCTGCCCCATCCTTGCTGAGGCTGGGCATGCCTGGCTCCAGGGTGTCCCAGGGATGCTCCAGCCCTCGAGGATGTCCCAGGCAGAGCTGTGTGGAACGCAGAGCAGGAGAAGCTCTCCCTGTGCAATTTCAGCAGCATCTCCCATCTCTGTGCAGCTCACACTTGTCAGCTTTCAGGTATTTCAGGTTACAGCCCTCCAGCCTGGTGAGCTTGCCCTTTGGCCTGGCAATTCCTATTCTGCAGTGTATTTTAGAGTTACAGCCTCCCCCACAGGAAGCCAATCTGCATCTTTTTGCTGTTTATCTAAATATTCTGCTTTAATGACTAGAATGATTCTGAATCCCCAAACTGCTTATTATTCAGCTGCAGGCCATTGGAATATTGAGCTGTGCTGCAAAGCAGTGGGACTGACTGGGGCTTGAATATTGCAGGCCTAAGAAAGAAATATTCACCAGCCCAGTGATGGTTCAGGGGTCATATTTATGGAGAGTTGAGCTCTCATAGCATTTCCTGTTTATTTATTTTTCTTCTTTTTTTTCTAAAGGATAAATGGAAAAAAAAAGTGAAATGCATTGTGAGATGAGATGAGATCAGCTGTGTGAGGTGTGGGATGGAGCTGTGCAGTGCTCTGACCCTGCAGCAGGGAGTGCTCAAAGCACCCCAAAAAAGCTGCCTTTTCTCTCATTGAGGGAGAATAGCCAAATGTGGTTTGCCTCTAACTGGCAGAAGGATTTCTGTGGTCTGTGTGTGTCTCCCTGTGTGTCCATCCAGTGGGGAGTGTGTGCTGAAATCACAGTCCTGGAGCAGCTGAGGCTGGACAGGGCCTTAAAGATCACCTCATTCCAACACCACATGTCAGGGAGAGCTCACCTGGGAGCACTCTGTGGTGTTTCTGCTCCCAGCAGTGTCTGTGGCTGTGAGAGGCACTCCTGCAGGGTCTGGCAGTGCTGATCTCCCATGGGATGCCTTGCTGATGGCCTGAGCACAGATGTTCTCCCCTCTTTGGTTGGCACTCTTTTTTCTTTGCCTGTGAGGGCAGGAATCAGTGAGAATCCTTGGATTCCAGCTTGTGGAATGCTGGCATGTCCCCCAGCAGCTGGTTGTGGTGGGGGCTGAGGGATTATCTGGAGGTGGATTTGTTCAAGGCCACGTGCACTCAGAGATTTTTGTTCTCCTGCCATCAGAAGTTTGCAGTGAAGAGAGAAGGCTGTGCCAGGGTCAGCACCCATCTCTTCCCACCTGTGTTTCAGAGCCCATGCACAGTTTGATGGCAATGTTTTTTCATGTTTTTGGCAGCAGTGCCAGCTTATGCAACCGCTGTGGCTTCCACCCACTCCTGCCCTTCCTGTCGTGTGTGGAGCCCCTGTGGAAGGCAGCCAGGTGGAGCTGCACATCCCTGCTGTCCCCGTGTGTGTGCAGCCTGCACAGCCCTGGGCTGAGGTGTCTGTCACCTGAGTGCACGGCAGGGAAGCTCTGGCACTGCAGTCCAGCCACTGTCACAGCTGGGCAGGGGTTAACTGTGAGTGGGAGATCACCACTGCCAGGCTCTTGCCAGCTGCCCATCTCTCATCTCTTACAGCTCTTGACAACCTGTGTAATTGCTCCTTGTGCCCTTTCTGCCAGGAGTAACTGCAGGATTTATGGCTATGGCTCAAAGATGAATGCAGAAGTAACCATGTGTGCATTCAGGCCTGATGGATTGAAGGAGGCAGAGGTCTTCTCGTGGAGGAATCCTAGAATCCCAGAATTCTGTGGGTTGGAAGGGACCTTAGAGCTCATCCCTGCCATGGCAGGGACACCTTCCACTGTCCCAGGCTGGCCTTGGGCACTGCCAGGGATCCAGGGGCAGCCCCAGCTGCTCTGGGCACCTGTGCCAGGGCCTGCCCACCCTCCCAGGGAACAATTCCTTCCCAAAATCCCATCTAAACTGCTCTCTTTCAGTTTGCAGCCATTCCCCCTCGTCCTGTCGCTCCAGGTCCCTGTCATGAGTCTCTCTCCATCCTTCCTGTGGGCTCCCTTCAGGAAAGCTGCATTCCCAAAGCTTCTCTTCCCCAGGCTGAACAGTCCCAGTTCTCTCAGCCTTTCCTTGTAGGAGAGAGGGAGCTTGGGGTGCTTGGACATGCTGATCTCCTCCCAGTGAGAGCCTGAGCTGCCCCTCAGCCTGGTTTTAATGTGTGGAGTAAAACAGCATTTCAGTTTAAAAGTGCTCTTAGGAGCCGGGGCTTTGTGCTGACTCAAACTGCAGCCTTGGGCACACTCTGCTGGTTTTCCAGGGTTTTCCAGGTAGGCTTTGTGGTGATGACAGCCAATAACTACTCTGTTTTACAGCTGCTCTTTTAGTGGGGGGTTCTGCTCTCTGCCAAAGCTGGTGTGTTGAGTGAGCTTCACAAATTTCACTTGATTCAGCCCCAGGAGCTCGCAGGCAGGTTCCAAGTAGCTCAGTAAGTCAGGAAAGGCCATATGCTTCTCACTTCTGAGCTGCCACGTTCTTCCCCCTCTTTCCTTCTTCTTCTTTTTAAATTGTATTTTATTTTTAAATCATGGATGAAAAAATAACTCTCAGCCATAAGGATCAGCTTGAAAGGAGTCCTCTAGTCAGGATAGGCTCCCAGCACATCTGCACTGCTTGGCTGGTGGCTGATTCCATGTCAAAACAAACGACTCCCCCCAGAGGTTTGTAAATGTTTTTCTAGGCTCTAGGAAAAGAGAGAGCAAATGGTTGCCTGCACTCATTTAGGGAGTAATGAAGTTTCAGAAAGGCAAATGTTCTGCTTTAGATAACTCTCCACAGTAAATAAACAACCTGCATTTAGCTTGGGGGATGTATTTCCTTTACAGTTGTTATCTCACTGTGTCACCCACAAATGGCAGGAAAACCCCCCAGCCCAGAGCTCCCAGTGCCATTTGCCCTGTTTAGAATGAGGCTGTGTCAGCACTTCCACTCCAGGGCTGCTCTGCAGGTCTCTGGTGAGCATGAAATGTGTGCCAGGCTGAGCCTGGGCACATGACAGGCTGTGCCAGCAGCAGGGGCAAAGGGAAAGGGGCATTTCCACATGAATCTCCAAAAGCAGAGGTCAGCACTGTGTTCTAGCAAAGGGAAAGGGGCATTTCCACATGAATCTCCAAAAGCAGAGGTCAGCACTGTGTTCTAGCAGAGGGAAAGGGGCATTTCCACATGAATCTCCAAAAGCAGAGGTCAGCACTGTGTTCTAGCAAAGGGAAAGGGGCATTTCCACATCAATCTCCAAAAGCAGAGGTCAGCACTGTGTTCTAGCAGAGGGAAAGGGGCATTTCCACATGAATCTCCAAAAGCAGAGGTCAGCACTGTGTTCTAGCAAAGGGAAAGGGGCATTTCCACATCAATCTCCAAAAGCAGAGGTCAGCACTGTGTTCTAGCAAAGGGAAAGGGGCATTTCTACATGAATCTCCAAAAGCAGAGGTCAGCACTGTGTTCTAGCAAAGGGAAAGGGGCATTTCCACATGAATCTCCAAAAGCAGAGGTCAGCACTGTGTTCTAGCAGAGGGAAAGGGGCATTTCCACATGAATCTCCAAAAGCAGAGGTCAGCACTGTGTTCTAGCAGGAGCTGTTGTGCCCTGCCTCAGTTTGGGGTGACACATCAGCTGTGGCTCTCGGATTCCCAACTTTGTCCCAAACCAGGGCTCTGTGCAGCTTTGGTCTGCAAACAGCAAAGCCTCCTGGAGTGACCTTTGATGGCAAGAGAACTGGGGGTCTGTTCCAAGGCTTTGCAGCTGTGATGTCCTCAGATGTGTCTGCAGATAAGTGGTGTGTGCACTCAGAAATTCAGCTCAGGTTTTTGTTAGAGCCGCTTTCCCTGCTAACTTTGCTGTTGTGAGGGGAGGGAGAGGGGAGGGATTCCCACCTGCTCAGGGCAGGGGCTGGGACACCCTGGAGGGGGCTGGCTTCCTCTGAGCACTCCTGGTGTCTCCCCAGGTTTCTCTCTGTCCTCGGTGGAAGAGGAGGGGATTCGCCGGCTCTACGTCAACGGCGTCAAGGACACGGGCCTGGCTTTCAAGCAAGGTAAAACACCCCCAGAGCCCTCCCAGCTCAGCCCCTGCCACACAAATACAGGGGAAGGCTCTCCGTGCTCCCTGCGGTGGGATTGCTGCCTCTGGTTGTGCTCCCAGCCTTTGCAGGGAGCGTGGCAGCACCTGGGGCAGGGGGCAGCAGGGACAGCCAGGCTGCCAGCTGGGTCTGCTTTAGTGCAGCTTCTCCAGGCTGAGGCCACTGCATTTGCCATCCACTGCCCCCCTGCTGCACAGCTGGGCAGCTGGAACCCACCCACATTCTGAACTAGAGCTGGGGACCATGAGGGGTGACAAGAGTCTCATCTCTTCATAACCATTGCTGTGTGCAGAGCCCCCAGAAGCACTTCAGAGCTCTCTTGGAGAGGGTTTACGTGGCCTTGCAGAGCTTATTTAGCTCTGGCCCTTGCCAAAAGCTGTTGCAAAGGCTGCTGCCCCCCTTGGGCTGGTGCTGAGCCCGGCACTGTGCTGGGCCAGCCCAGCTGGTGGAGAATGCCCTGGCAGTTCTGTGACCCGGGCTGGTGGGGCTGGGAGTGAGTGGCCAAAGGGGTGCACTGGAGGCAGGAGCAGTGGTCAGGGAGTGGGGACAGCCTGGAGGAGCACCCAGGACCCCACACAGGTGTGTGTTAAACACGCAAAGATTCCTGCTCTGTCCTGTCCCTCAGCCCCGCAGCGTTCCCTGGTTAACAGGAGGGATATCCTGCCAGGAGCCCTGGGCACGGGCTGGGGGGCTCCCTGCCAGGCTGCCCCAGGGAGGTGACACCCCGTGGGCTCCTGTGTGGAGAAAGTGAGGGTCAGGCGAGGGTGGCTGGGGGTTTCATCAGCGCTCCCCTGGTGTTGGTTTTTTTGGTGCCTGCTGGATGTGTGAGCACAGAGTGCCTCCTGCGGGGCTGCAGTGCAAGCACAGGCGCTGGGAGCAGCTCAGGGATGTGTGGCTGCCCACGGCTGCCCTGGAAAGGCACTTCTGTATGGACAGCAGTCAGCAGGGTACTGGGACAAGATTCCCTGGGGTAGCAGCAGGAAGGGAGGAAAACCCTCTGCGCCTCCCATTACGTAAATGCATTGTCTGCATTTGACTGCCCTCCATCAGATGAGATGCTGCATTTCATTTTCAGTCTTTCCTCCAATTAGCAGACTTTTGTTTTCTCCTGGTAATTTCTGTGGTTTATCCTTTTTGTTTTTTCTGTTGGGCTGTCTTAGCAGGGAAGGCATTCCTTATTGGAATGGGAGCTCCTTGATTGCACTGAGATGGACGTGAGGCTTTATCCCAAACGATCCAAAACAAAGGCTGCAAAGAGTAAATGGAGCCCCAGATCCAATGTTTGTGGTTGCAGGCCTATTAGTGTGCTACTATAATGCCACAGAATCACTAAGTAGAATAAATTAAATAATGTGGAATGCTTGACTTGCCTTGTTTTGTCCCTCTTTCAGCTATGATTTTACAGCCCATTTACTTTGTAGCTACTCTATCTAGTGCGTGTGATTCTCCCTGAAACTGCACACCACACTGGAGTTTCTGGGCACAATTACATGCATTTAGGGAGATCTCCATTTTCCTAAGGAAGCTCCCTCCTGCAGAGTGGATCAGTACTCCTGGAGGGTTCATCCAGGCTTTCAGGTTCATCCAGGCTTTCAGGGTGCCAGCACATGGCAGGGATGGTCACCCCTGTGCTGTAAATTCCAGCTCTCATCCCTGTAAGGGCAAGGGTGGAGATGGGGCTGGTCCAGCAGCCGGGGCTCTGGCGCTGCTGTTCCCTGCTGTGCTGCTGCCTGCCTGCCCCAGGGGTTATTTGGGATTAATTTTGGGATTAAACCCCTCTGCAGCTCGCCGTTGCTGCTCAGGGAGGGCCCAGCTGGCCGTGGGGAAGGTCAGGGTGGCCGTGTCACCTCGGGGAAGGTCAGGATGGCCGTGTCACCTGGCAGGGCTGCACGCTGCCCTCAGCATCCCTTTCAGGGGACTCAGCTGCTTCCCTGCACATCCCCTTCTCCCTGGGGCGCTGCTGCTGTAAATAACTGCTGGAAGCAGGCTGTCAGAAGAGCCAGGACTAGCTGAGCAGGGCTCAGATCTGCCTCCTGAGCAGCCCTGTGCTGCCATGGAGTTCAGGAAGGGTCGCTGTGTTGTGGGGTGCAGCGTGCACAGCGGCTGTGCCGTGAGGAGAGGGGGGATCAGTTGCTGCTGGCACCTTGTGAGGGATGCCTTGGTGTCTGCTAAGGAAGGCAGGAGCCTCCCCTGAAATGGAAAATGCAAACCCCCTCCCTCCAAATTGCTATAAATTTTAAATTAAGAGGGCTCTCAGGCAGATATGGGAGCAGGAATAACAGTTCTTTACTAGGGAAGAAAAGAAAAAGATAAAATGAACCTAAACCAACACTGCCAGAGTCAGAACCCAACCTGACACGCTGTGGGTCAGGGTGCTGGCAGCAGTGCCATTGGAATTGTGGCTCAGCCCTCCTGCAGTGTCATGGGTGGTTCTGTTGGAGCAGGGATCCTGGAGAAGGGTGCAGTCTTCCTCTGAAGATCCAGGGGAAGAGGCAGCTGCTGTTCCTCTGGGAAATCCAGTGCAGGAGCCGTGCTGGTGTTCCAGAATCTCCAGATTATATCTGGGTAGGAATGCTTGGCTCCTCTCTTTTGGCTTGCATCTCCCAATGGGATGCTGTAGCTCTTATCAGCCATGCAGGGACATTCAGTGGTCTCTTATCAGCAGATGTGGAAGAAAAACGGCAAGTAGAATACATCTTGCCTTCCAGTCTGGGACAGGGGACTTCCTGGGCACTCTGCTCTTAGGGTGCACTGGAGGAGCAGCCAGACAGCAGAGCTCACCAGGTCCATCACATCCCAGTGTCGTTGCAGGCATTCATGATTATGTCTAGCCACAAACAGCATCAGAGCTCCCTGCTGTGTGAGTCTGACCCGTTCCTCTGTGTCTCAGGCCTGAAGGCTGGGGATGAGGTGCTGGAGATCAACCAGAGAGCTGCAGAGGAGCTGGACTCGGCGCTGCTGAAGGAGGCGCTGGCGCAGCCCTCGCTGTGCCTCACCGTGCGCACCCACCCCGAGCCAGAGGAGGCCCAGAGGCTGGGCCAGCCGCCCCCACGGCGCCCAGAGAACCCCCCCGAGGCCGGGGACAGCGCCCTGCCCTTCCCTGGGGGCAGCCAAGGTACGGGGGCAGCACACACACCGCTCCTGGGGGCTCATTCCCTGCTGGGAGGCAGGGAGGGAGGGCAGCTACAGCCTGAGCTGGGCGCGGGGCTCACAGGGGTGCCCTTTATCCTGGCAAAGACATTCCAACTATCAGCACCAAGCTGGGCTTACCTGCAGCATGTGGTATTTTCTGAGTCCCCCAACAAAGGGAGGAAGGATTGATGAATCCAACTCCATGTTCTCAGAAGGCTAATTTGTTTTATCATCTATATTATATTAAAGAATGCTATACTAAAACTATACTAAAGAATAGAGAAAGGACACAGACAGAAGGCTAAAAGATAATAATGAAAACCTGTGACTCTCTCTCCAGAGTCCAACACAGCTTGGCCCCTGATTGGCCAATAAGTCAAAATAATTCACAGCAGAAACCAATGAAACAATCACTTGTTGGTAAACAATGTCCAAACACATTCCAAAGCAGCAAAACTCAGGAGAAGCAAATGAAATCATTGTTTTCCTTTTCTCAGAGGCTTCTCAGCTTCCCAGGAGAAGAATCCTGGGCAAGGGGATTTTTCAGAAAATATGGCAGTGCCAGCAGTGTGCAAAAGTTATCAGGCTCCCAGCTCTTGGGCGGGCTGTCTGGCTTTCTCCTTATCAGAGAAATCTCCCAGGTTCGGTGTCTTTGGCTGTGTGACTGATGTGCTGGACTAAAGTCCTGCACTTAGTCAGTTTTTATGTACCAAGTCATTCACTGATAGCAGCTGATGACAATCTGTGCCCACTGGACCACAAAGTAAGTGAGAAGTGTTCTTCTCAGCTTTTCTGGGGAGTCTTATTTGCAATTTAAACATTGAAATGCAGTTTTGCTATGGTAAATGATAATATATATTCATGATCTGAGTAAGGACAGTTTTCAGTCTATCATGAGGGAAACAGGAAAGGAAAATTTTTGTCCTAGCTATATATAGGATTGAAATAGCCACCAGATGCTTTAGCTGTTGTGTTTAGCCTCACAGTTGGAAACGATCACAATTCAGGAGCTGACGGGATGTTCAGGGATTGTAGCTGAGTCTGAGGAGAGGTGCTGGGTGTAAGGCATAAGCTGTGACTCTTGATTAACCTTCCAGAGGCAGCATAATGTGAAGTGGATGCCCAAAGATAGCTCATTTCAAACACAGCTTAGGGAAAAAATTGATCTTAAACAAGGAATGTGGTTCTCATGGCTACCTGAGAAAATTACAACTTCACTACAGTAGCATCATCACACAAAAGAAATAAGAAAGGAATGATTCAAATTCTGTAATTTATGAAATTTCATTAGGTAAATGGTGGAGATGATGGGAATCTAAGGAGGGAAGGTGTCATCAGCACAGGCACCTCACATCCAGGGACAGTCACAGACCCAAGTGCTCCTCCTGGGCAGCTCAGAGGGTGCTTTTCCCTCTGCATTTGCCCTCAGGATCTCTGTGTGGCAAGGGCAGGAAGAGTTAAAGCATTCTGTGTGCAGTTTGGGGCACCACAACATAGGAAAGGTCTCAAGCTGTTGGAGAGTGCCCAAAGAGGGACACGAGGGTGGTGAAGGGTCTGGAGGGCCCACAAGGAGCAGCTGAGGGCACTTGCAATGTTCAGCTGGAGGAGAGGAGGCTGAGGGCAATCCCACTGGGGTCTGCAGCCTCCTGCAGAGGGGCAGCTCCAGTCTCTGCTCCCCGGGGAGGGCTGGAGCTGTGCCAGGGAGGGCTGTGTTGGGCATGGGAGGTGCTGGGCACTGCCCAGGCTCCCCAGGGCTCCAGGGATGCTCAGGGGGGGATTTGGGGTGAATGTGCAGGGCCAGGGACTGAACTGTGTGGTCCTGGTTGGGTCCCTTCCTGCTCAGGAGATTCTGTGGCTCTGTGATTCTCCCTCTCTGGGGTCAGCCAGGAGCACAGGGGCCCTGTGTGTTTGGTGAGATGCACAAATAACTCGGGAATGTTTTAAAACGCCAGAATTCAGGGGTTGACGTGTGCAGGTGACCCCAGAGCACAGTGCCATGGGGAGGGACGTTCCTGCTCACCACACTGCCCTGCTGGCAGAAGATTGATCTATAGCAACTGGGAATTGTTTGCCACAAGTTTGGTTCCTGAATTTCTACCTGCTCCTCTAGGTCTGAACACAGAAGAGGACACTGGTTGTACCTCTTGCTTCAGGGTGTTTTGGATCATTTAAAATACAGGAGAAATCAGTGGAATTAAGAATTAGGTAGTTTCTAGGTAATTAATACTGTTCTGAGCTGAGACTGGCTTTGGGGAGTGTGATATCCATAGCAAGTGGAAAAGAGGGAGCAGGAAAATCTTCCACACAGCTTATTGCAGATCCTCCTGAGGGGACTGCTCAAGGCAGCCTCGTGTAAGATGCGGACTACACCTACACAGGCAGTTACAATTCAACATTTTCCTGAAATTTTCCCTTTTTAATCTGCATGGAAGCCTTCCCAGTGAGGCTTTTGTGCTGGAAAATCGAGGTAGTCTTGCACATTCTCCCAGCTGGCCACAAGGTGCCCCCATTGGCTGCTCAGCAGCAGCTTCTCACAAGCCTCTTGTCTTTGTGATTGTCACTGAAACCCTGAGTGCTGGGGCTCAGCTTTTCCCTGGGGTGGGTGTGCCCTGGGAGCAGAGGGTGGGAGCTGGGGTTTCTGTGCTCACAGAGCTCTCCCAGCACTCACATTTCTCCTGGAGCGTTGGGCTGGGCTCTGTCCCTCCCCAGAAGGAGGGGAATATTTTTTCCAGCCAGCAGGAGGAGTGCGCGTGTCCCTGCAGCTTCTGTAGCTGCCACATGAGATAATTTGGGATGGCTTAGCCCAAGGTGGCAGTGAAATCAAGGCTCTGCACCCAAGTGTGTGACTGGGAGGCAGCTGGTCTTCCCCTCCCATTTCCTTTTGTGTTTTATTGAAGCCTTTCTTTCCTGCCCCTGTGCTGTGTTAGGGATCCATTACCTACATGACATTTAAAATGGGATCTGTGCTTGTATTTGGGGTATTGTGGTGTTATCTTAGATTTTTGTTGATCTTAGATTTTTGTTCATCTTGGATTTTTGTTCTTGGCTCCACAGCATCTTGCAGAGAGCAGTCAAGTATGAAATACCCACTGACCTATTTATTTGTGTCCTTGTTGGTTGCAGGCAGCCTGGCTGGCCAGGCAGGTCAGCTCCATGCTTTCTGCTGGATGCTTTTTGGTTTATGGGACACAGATTGAGTCTGTGGCTGAGGAACTGCAGCCCCTCCCAGCAGGGTGACAGTGCCAGTGGCACACACAGCACCTCATTTTTGTGTGAGGCAAATGATTTTGTGTGTTTTCAAATTATGAACTTTTTTTTGAAAATTTTTTTATATAAGTACTTTTTGGGGTATTTTTTGAGGAAGAAGCTGTCCTGGTGCCTTGCTGCTCAATGGGAGGTGCAGAGGAGCAGAGCAGGGCTGTGTTTGACCTCTCTGGGGTATCTGCCAGAGCTCCTGTTAAATCTGACATCTCTCACAGCTCTTCAATCATCTGGAACTGCCTTGCACATGCTGAGCTTGGGGCTGGAGGTGCAATTCAGCTCTGTGGCCGTGGTTTCTTCACTGTGTTTGCTCAGCAGCTTGTTCTGGAGGTGACCTTGGGTTTGTATCTGTGACTGATGTGAGAGCTGCCATCCTGGGCACCACGGATGCTTTCCCCATGGAGCTGCACTGCCTTTCAGAGCCACAAGTTTTGTTCCTTTCATCTGTTACTGCTTTTCCTGGCTCTGGTTCTCTCCTGTAACACAGCCTGCATACATTTGGCTGAGGGGGATTAGCTCTGGTTGTGTCTGAACCCCAGAGCAGGTTTTCCTGATTGCCCAAAAGGATCAGTGGGGTCTGTGTGCCCTCCCCACGAGGAGTGTCCT
Source organism: Geospiza fortis (assembly GCF_000277835.1). Taxonomy (NCBI): domain Eukaryota; kingdom Metazoa; phylum Chordata; class Aves; order Passeriformes; family Thraupidae; genus Geospiza; species Geospiza fortis. The sequence goes on from NW_005054530.1 coordinate 829,953, forward strand.
GCTCCTCTGGGTGCAGGGAAGCAGAGCTGAAAGCTGGAGCACAGCCTTGGATCTCCCCACACCATCAGGAAGGTGTTCTGCTCTTGGAAGGGGATTGGGAATGGGATTAATACCCAGATTTATTTGTTTCACTCCCTTCTTGCAGTGTGGGGCAGTCTCTGAGGTTTAGGCTTTGCCTGGCCCTGGGTTTTGGAGACTTTTAGCATGGGGGATCATGTCAAGCATATAAATCTCCATGCAGAATGGATAAAGGCTGAAAAAGAAAGTGCCCCCCTGTCTGGGATGGGTGTTTCAGTCTCCTGGATAGAACCAGGTGGGTTTTTCAGGGAATTTGTTGTTTTGTGGCTCAGGGAGCAGCCAGAGGTTGGAGTTATTAACACACAGGCTAAATCTGTGCTGTAAAACTGAAACAAACTCCTGCTGCACTGTGAGAACAGCCACTGGTTTTCATTCCATCCTCGTCCATCACAGGCCCCCTTGGGCTGAGTAATTTGGATTTCAGAACCAGCTGAGGCCACCAGTGACCCCAATTTCTTCAGGGTTATTTTCACGGGGCTGATTTCAGACTTATTGTAGCCCAGTTCTTGTGCTTGATGTGACAATTCCGGGGCACTTCCTGCAGCAGCCACCGGAGGGCTTTGGGATCAAATTCCATTTTCCATCCCCAGTTCCCCAAATTGCTGCGGTGCTGCCTCGCCCTCTGGCGGCCTCCGGTCCTGCACAGGAGGCGGGGCTGGTGTTCCCGATTTCCCCATGGAAATGAATCCCTCCTTCCCCATTTCCCCATGGAAATGAATCCCTCTTTCCCGATCTCCCCATGGAAATGAATCCCTCCTTCCCCATTTCCCCATGGAAATGAATCCCATCCCCAGCATCCCAGGGCACGTGCTCCTGTCATAGCTCAGTGTTTCAGAGCTAACCAGAATTCTTCTGCAAGGAAGAAAAAAAGGACATAGTCCCGTTTTACTGCGGATTTATAGGTGAAATGCCATCTTAAATGAAAATTTAATCCGAGACACCATTCCCTAACAAATCCTGTCAAAAATGGTGCATTTAATGGCAGAGCCTCTTCAGTGAGGCACTCTGTTGTCATAACAGGGCCATTCCCTGGCAGCATTTGGATTAGGGAAGCTGCTGTAAAACTGCCCAAATAGATGATATTGGGGTATTGGTATTTTTATTATATATT
>NW_005054530.1:831155-837625 GCF_000277835.1 Geospiza fortis
ATATATTTATTGTTATATATTGATGTTTTTGAAGCTTAGGCATTGAGGTGCAGGATTCCTGGTGTGTATTTTCTGTTAGCAGGGTGCACACTTGGAGCTTTGTGCTGCAGCTGGCAGAGCTTGGCTCGGGATATTTATTCCCATGGCACTGAAATAAATATATAAATAGTAAAAAATAAATATATGGCCTGGCAGCAAAAGGAGGCTTGAGGAGAGGTACCACACATTGTGGAATTCTCATTAAAAACTTGAGTTACCCCAGCCCTGACAACTGGAAGCAGCAGTCGTGGGAAATTGTAGCCAAGTGCTGAGCTGGTGCTGAAGCTTTCCATGATTTTCCAGACCTTTAAGCCCCAGCCCCTTTGCTCCAGTGATAGAAAACTTCCTTCTATTGTGCTGGTTGTGGCCACAAGTGGGGTTGTTTAATGGGCATTGGTGACACTGTCCCAGGTGTGACACTGCTCAGGGGCTCCTGTGTCCTCCCTCTCTGCTGGGGCCACACACGGGGGTCTGACCCCCTTTTCCTGCTGCTTTTTTGCATTTCCCCTTCTCATTCCTGCATGTCCTGTGAAGGCAGCAAGTGGCAGTGGTCAGGGGAAGGAAAGCAGCACACTCACTCTCCTGGCAGAGCTAAATAAGGATGCCCAGAGCAAAAAGCAGGTGATGGAATGATGCTGACAGAAGTGGGCCGGGAGCTGGGAGCTTTTCACAGGCAGGAACGTGCAGCTTTATTGCTCTGGCTGCATTTAACAAGCAGCAGATCAACCTGCTCAGGTCCCTGCTGGCCAGAGACATCAGGAACAGCCTGAGCACACGTGCTGTGTGCCTGCTCCTGTGAGAGATTCCTGTCTGCTGGCTGAAAGTGCAGGAAAAGGGTTAAATGGGGCTTTGGCACACAGGAAGAGGAAAAGGGGCGGCTTAAAAATGATGTGAACAAATATTATTACCTTGGTTTGGGCTGAGAAACAGCTGCAAGGTGCATTTCACACAGTGAGAGAAAGGAAATTAATTGCAGTGAAAAAACACAGTCTGGCCCACACAAATTAAGGCACATAGCAGTTATTTGCTCTGGGTTTTTAAATGGACACCTTGAAAATTCTTTTTCACACGTTAATAGGGAGGGCAGAAAGCTGATAGTGAGATTTGATAAAATCTGGGCAAGGCTCAGAAAACTGAGCTTCTTACAGAAAAAACACTTCTTCAGATAGATTCTGTGTTGCCAAACAACCCCTCCAGGCACATCTTTTTCCAAGGTAAGCCCTCCCTTTTCAGAAGAGGGGCCTGAGCTCTGAGCTGCCTTTCATGTCCTTTCCATTTCATCAGTGCCCAGCTTGGCTCCATCCCAGCATGCAGAATATGTTCTGAAGTTATTTCCAGGTTTCTGAACTCTGGCTTTTCCAGATTACCTCTGGCCATAACAAAGTGGGAAATCTTGCACAGTCATGCAATTTATTTTTAATAACGGGGTCTAAAGCTTGCCTGAACAGCAGCTGAATGTTGGGTCCTGACTCCTAAAAAGGTCTAAAGCTGGGTTTGTTTCCTCAGCAGGTGAGTGTGTCAGGCTAGCAATGCAGGAATGTCCCACGGGAGCCAGGGCAGGCTGGCCAGCACCAAGAGCTGCACACTCCCAGTTTCCACGTGAAACCACTGGGGTGGAAAGGTCCTTGGCACTGCTCACCAGCCAGGCAATGCAGGCTGGATGTCAGGATTTCAGTGCGACCTTTTAGCCTTATCTCTGAACCTGGGCTTGCCAGGGAGATGATGTGTGCTTGTAGCCTGTTTGTTTTTACACCTGTGCTGCACGCCCTCCTCGCAGGTCGCCTCTGGGTGTTGGTGTTCCATGGGAGCTCCACGGTTGCAGCGGGTTTTCCTGGGGATTTTGGGGAGCTCTGGCCTTGTTCTCACCCCTGTGTTGCTCTGGCAGGACACTCCCTCTGCAGTGACCCCGACAGCTCAGCCGAGGTGGCCCCGGAGGAGGCGGAAGCGCAGGACCTGGAGTCGTCGGACGAGGCCGAGAAGATGAGCAAGGTGAGGAGGCTCAATTTCCACCTGTGCTGGGAAAATGCTGCTTTTACTGTGGAGGTGTTTCTGGATGATCCCAGATGGGAGCTGTGAAGGTGTTTCTGGATGATCCTGGATGGAGCAAACCACAGCTTTGGTGGTGGCACATCACCCGCTGCCTCTTCAGCAAGATCCGTGCCCTTTTTCCAGGGTGGGCTCACAACTCCAGTACCTGTGATAATGTTCCCCACAGAGTTTGTAAATGGGCTGGTTTGTCACCTCCATCCCCACAGCAGCTCCACTAAACCACGTGGATTATTAGGATTTCTAATTCTTTCTTGATTGCTAGGCTTAGGACAAATGTAAATGAAACTGTATTTCCTTACAGCAATAGCATCGCTCCCGTGCAGGTGTCTAACTGCAAACTAATCACAGCCAATCCCCCTCAAACCGAAGCACAACTCTGCAGTTATAGCTAAGAGCTTGTGCAAATGGGTTGCTAATTGCCATCGATTTTCCCCAGCGGTTGGTGGTGACAGTAGGTGATGATCGGTGGCTCCTGAGGCACAATCCAGCAGATTATCTTGATTGCTGTGAGGTATTTGTGATAGAGGTGATGCTGAGAGCTTACAGCTGTTTTCCTCCACAGTTGAGGTGTAATGAGAGTTAGATCTCAGTTTGTTGGTGTTTCCCCTCGGTGCCTGTTTTCTGTCCTGTTTAACCGAGCTGTGTTGTGGTGAGCCCTGGGCTGGTCCCTCGCTGCTCCACTGCAGAGAAAGGAAGGAAAAGACCTTGGCCCCTTGTTTCCTGAGCCCTTGTGGCACTCCAGCCTGGACTCGTGTCCTTGGTAGCCACACAGTGGAAGTCAGATACAGGAAACCATGAAATGCTCACAGGGAAGGGGAATACCCTTTGTTTCTAGGTTTCATTGAGGAGCCACTTCTTGTAAGTACACATAATTTCTGCTTCAGTCAGCGGCCATGTTTGTGGATACTTTGGGGTTTTTAACTGCGAACTTCTCTTTAGTAAGTGGAGATGTTCGTTGATAGTTTAGGTTTTTAAACTAAATTTCTTCTCCAGTAAGTGGAAGTGTTTGTTGAAACTCTGCAATTTTTAACTGTAATTTTCTTCTTTAGTAAGTGGAGATGTTTGTTGATAGTTGGGGATTTTTACCTGTAAATTTCTTCTTCTGTCAGTGGAAGTGTTTGTTGATAGTTTGGAGTTTTAACTGTAAACTTATTCTTTAGTAAGTGGAAGTGTTTGTTGATAGTTTATGAATTTTAACTGTAAATTTCTTCTTCAGTCAGTGGAAGCGTTTGTTGATAGTTTGCGATTTGTAACTGTAAATTTCTAGTAAGTGGAGATGTTTGTTGATACTTTGTTATTTTTACCTGTAAATTTCTTCTCCTGTAAGTGGAAGTGTTTGTTGATACTTTGGGATTTTTAGCTGTGAATTTCTTCATTAGTAAGTGGAGATGTTGTTGACAGTTTGGGATTTTTACCTCTGAATTTCTTCTCCAACAAGTGGAGATGTTTGTTGATAGTTTGTGATTTTTACCTGTAAGTTTCTTCTTTAGTCAATAGAAGTCTTTATTGATAGTTTATGAATTTTAACAGTAAATTTCTTCTCCAGTAAGTGGAAGTGTTTGCTGATAGTTTGGAATTTTAACTGTTAACTTCTTCGTCAGTAACTGGAGGTGTTTGTTCATACTTTGTTATTTTTAGCTGTAAATTTCTTCTCCTGTAAGTGGAGATATTTGTTGGCAGTTTGTGATTTTTAACTGTATATTTCTTTAGTAAGTAGAAGCGTTTGTTGATAGTTGGAGATTTTTAATTGTAAATTTCTTCTTTAGTCAGTGGAACTGTTTGTTGGTACTTTGGGATTTTTAGCTGTAAATTCTTTTTCCGGTAAGTGGAAGTGTTTGTTGATAGTTTGTGATTTTTAACTGCAAATTCCTTTATTCGGTGGAGGTGTTTGTTGGTACTTGGGGATCTGTGACTGTAAATCCGTGGGATTTTCACATGCTGTGAGCAGAGTGTGTTCTGTCGGAGGAGGCTGTGGCAGAGCAGGGAGCACAGCTCGTGGCTGCTGGCGAGTCCCTGCTCTCCATGGGTTTTCCAGGGCTGTCCCGAGCTGTGCCACAGCCTGGGGGGTTTTGCCCATCGTCTCCTGGGTGCTCAGAGCTGGAATTGCCTGCACAAGGATTACCCGATTAGCTCTGCAGCTCAGCAGATTGAGTCAAACTGAGAAATGGGTGTTAGCAGCTTTAGTGCTGAATATTCCCTCCTGGAGGAGTAGCTCCCAGCTCTGAGGAGCCCTGCTTTCCAACAGGAGGAGCTCCTGCCTGCCTGGCTGTGAAATGTTGGCATCACTGAGTGTTTCCTTTGGGATACAGAAATATGTCTCTGTATTTATGGGGGGTGAAGGGGAGTGAGGCTTTTCTTTTTCTTCTGTTTCAAGCTGCTTGGAATGGTCTCCCACAAATGAAGGACACAAGGCCCTATGGAATTTGCCTAACATCCTGAGTTGGCAATCTCAGGGATGCTGCTGTCCCTGCTCTGTACTCAGTGCCTTCCTTGCTGACTGCAGAAACCCCCAAATTATCCTGCAATGCTGGTAGAAAATTCCAGTGCATGACAGTGGGGAAGAAAACAAGCTCAGCTGAGGGTTCTCCTAATCCCTTGGCTTTTCTGTGTGCTTGGGAAGCTGATGTGCATGGGAAGGAAGGATTCTTGCAGTGTGTGCTTTCCCATGGGAAGGCACAGACACGAGGAGGAAAACAAAGATGTTTTCCTGTCCATGCACTCCCCACCTTTCCATGCTCCTGGGATTATGGCACAGCAGATTAAGGTGGTGTCCTCAGGGCTGTTCCACAGGGGTGAGTTATTTCTGTCCATGGCAATACACGGGCAAGGCTCTGCCCTCGTGCCACCTTCCCCTTTATCCCATCCTGCTCCCAGCCGTGCATGGTGGAGCTCAGGAGAGACTTCCCTTTTTGTTCTGCCCTTTCTGGGTACAGCAGGGCAGGAGCACTCCCATCCATTCCCCTGGTCAGCAGGGGAATGTTCCCATTTTAGCAGCAGCAGAGGCAGCGTTAGGAGATCCCAGAGCAGTCCTGGGGCAGGGCTCCATCCCTGCCCAGGGAGCCCTGCAGACAGGGACAGCTTCCCCAGGAAGCTCCCTGGCTCTCCAGGCAGCACAGAGATCCTCGGGCACATGAATGATTGATGGGAAGAGGAGAGGAGCGAGGTGCTCGCAGCCGCCTCCCTCTGCTCTCGTAGCACAGGCTTTGTGTGAAGGTAAGTGGGGGCAAATCCCACCAAGAGCTGCCCTTGGGCCCTTTACCTTTGCCAGGCGGGTGGCAGGGGGCTGTGGGACGCAGGAGGCACTGGGATGTGTCCTTCCTCCTCGTCCTCCTCCTGGTGCCTCTGTCCCTTCCCCCAGCCCAGCATGTGTGCACGTGGGTGTGTGTTTCCTTAGGAGTGCTGCTTTGGCTTCTTAATCTGCAAAAGCCTCCGAGCTGTGGTGGTGCTGAAGGATTTGGAGGTGCAGCAGGAGCCCTGAGGACTCCTCCCTTTTCTGAGAGGCTTGTCTTGTGTATATCCTAAAGGCCTGATAATGCAGAGCTTTCTTCTCCATCTCTGCTGTCAAAGCAAGGATTCCATTATATGGAATAAGAGAAGATGAGGTGTGTGTTCAGTAAAATACTGGAAACCCTTCTCCAGGGTGGGCTGAGGTGTCAGTGGTGTGGGATAGCTGCTGCTCTCTGGACTCACTGCCTATCTAATTTCACCTCTTATCTCTTGGGGTGACATCGATGTGAAGGGTGGCGAGCAGGGCGCTTTCCAGGTGCAGCTGGCCCTGGCCTGAGCTTTTCTACAACTGGTTTTTGCTCTGGGGTGGACTTCTGCCTTTCCTTTCTGTCCCCATTTCACGTGGGGGCCAAGGGGAGGAGAGAGCTGGGAGGGAGAAGAGTGGGGGAAAGGGAAGCCTGCTCTCTGCCGCCTTTCCAGGCTTATTTTCATCTAGCACCAAATTTCAGGCTGTTTATATGAAACAGGTGGGGCATGCCCCTGTGCCAACCTCTGTTTACCAGAGCATCAGAAACATTTCACACCTGAGTAATTTCTTCAGTGGTTACTTGCCCCTGTGGTGACCTGATTATTTTGGCCTTTTCAATATTGGGGTTCCAAGGGGGCACCCAGAAGACTGAGTATATGAGTTGCTGGTGTTGCAGGTTGCCAGTACTGAATCTCAAAATCAGTCTTTGTGTATTTTCTTTTCCTGTCGTGGTCCTTTGAATTTGACTGGGGCTGTGCTGTAAGAGGTGTCACCAGTTCAAATTGCTGCAGGACCCTGCTTTCTCCCTGTTTCTGATTGCAGAGCTGTGCCTGTGGCAGTCGAGGCCAATTACCTGGCAGCAGTGCTGCCTGGGGAGCCCTGGGCTCTGGGTGTGCACGCCCGTGCC
>NW_005054530.1:837692-838179 GCF_000277835.1 Geospiza fortis
TGGCAGGGGAGGGGAGCTGGGGAGGAGCGGGAGCATCTCGGGGTGCCTGGGTGGAGCAGGAGCATCTCGGGGTGCCTGGGAGGAGCGGGAGCATCTCGGGGTGCCTGGGTGGAGCAGGAGCATCTCGGGGTGCCTGGGTGGAGCAGGAGCATCTCGGGGTGCCTGGGAGGAGCTGGAGCATCTCGGGGTGCCTGGGAGGAGCGGGAGCATCTCGGGGTATCTGGGAGGAGCAGGAGCAGCCCGGGAGGAGCGTGAGCAGGTTGGGGACCCTGGGAGGAGCAGGAGCATCTCAGGGTGCCTGGGAGGAGTGGGAGCAGCTTGGGAGGAGCAGGAGCAGCCGGGGATGCGGGGGTGACGGCGCCGGGAGCGCGGTGCCCGCTCGGTGCCGGCCCCGGGAGCGCGGTGCCCGCTCGGTGCCGGCGCCGCGGCGCTGCCCTGCGGCGATGTCGGCGCTCCGGAGGGGGGACCGGAGGGGGCGGGGCGGGGG
>NW_005054530.1:838356-841585 GCF_000277835.1 Geospiza fortis
GTCTGGGCGGGCGCTGCCGCTCCGAGTGTGCACAGAGGTGCATTGCCTGATGTCCGGGCAATGGATGTGTCTGCGTGGCAAACGCAGCACGAAATGGCTTTCAGCACTGCCAAAGCAGCCCCGTGGCTGTGACTGTCCTTGATCCTCCTCCATGGGAAGGATGTGAGCTTGGCTCCTCTGCTGAGCCCCTTGCCGAGGAGGGGTTAATGTTTGTGAACTCCACTTCCCGGCTGTGGCAGCCCTCGGTCTCATTTTCAGCTTTTTGAAGGGATTGCCTGCGGGATTGTGCCTGAAGTGCGATGCCGTAATTCCCTGTGAGAAATCCTGGTTTAGAGCTGTCATTGTCACTGCTGGCAGAGCTGCTGCAGGGAGATAAAAGGATCTGTTTCTCCTCCAGACCTTCCCTACTTATCCACTTTCGGTGGGAAAATGGGGACAGAGAGGTTTTTGTGAAATCTGCTTGAGTTTTCACCAAAATAGCTGTGCCCTGAAGCCCCCGTGTGCAGCGTGTGCATGCTTTTTGTCTGGAAATGGATTTTTTAAGGGGAATACTGGGTAGACAGGGTTGTGCTTGGGGATGAAGCACAGCAGTTGTTGCAGGCTGAGTCAAGCATTTCAGTTCTAGGAGAGAAACTACAACATTTTTATTGATATGTGCTGATAAGGTAACCAGGTTTGCTGGTCAGTATGATGGTGGTTTAACAAGGCTTGGTGGCGAGGCTCACTTGGTTGTTCACTGCAGCCTCCCGTTGAGGGATGAGGGTCAGAAAGGACCCTCTGAGTTGCTGAATTCAGAGGGGTTTAGGTGCAGCTGGATCTGCTCTAGTCCCACACTTGGTCAGTGGTTTATGTCTGAAGGGTTGTATGTGCACAGCCAATGCTTTCCATCCCTTGGCTGAGAATAAATACAAAGTTCAGCACATCCTGATCACTTGCCAGGGCTCTGGGGTGGCCAGGAGCCCCCAGCCTTGAGGAGACACCTCAGAGACCTTCCCACTCAGGTGTGCTCACACCCCACAGCCGTTTGGTCAGTGGACAGGCACAGGAGCAGCTTTGTGGCCGTGACTCTGTCCTGGCAGTGTGGGGTGTGTGGCCAGTTCCCCAGAGATGTGGGGCAGGGCTGGCCCTGGCTGCAGCCCTCGGGCGGTTTATTGAGCATGCACAAGTGCAGATAAGGCTTTGGGAAGTCCTCCACACTTCCTTCCTGCCGTGTGGGTGTCGCTGCTCCTGCTGGGGCACACCACATGCCTCTGTGAGTTATTTCAGCTCCAGTGCTGAGCTGGTGTTTCACACCCCGAGCGGATTTTCGCTCTCTCTTTCTGGGTGACCCATCTTTCCCTGCAGGAGCTGCACAGGATGGGGAGATCTGCAGAGTGGCAGGCAGGAACTGCTTAAAACACTTGGTTCATTTGGGGGTTTGGTTCCAGATTGTGCTTTATGCATTAGAACTGGATTTATTTGTGCATATGGATATTAAAGCAAAACACCACTGGACACGTCTGCCTCAAGCAGTGCTAGCAAAGCTAAACATTGCTGAGCAAGCCCTGCCTGTGCTGGGTCTCTGCAGGCTCAGAGCAGCACATCTGAGCTGTCAGTTCTCTCCCAGCAGAGCAGGGGGCTTGGGAAGGTGTTTTAACCTGTGCTGGAGCCAGGTTTCACCCTCTGCCCTTGGTGGATTTGGGGCTGTTGGGCTCAAGGTCACACCTGCTGAAATCTGATGCAGATCTAACCCAAAAGTTTGGGTGGGCTTTATACTTAAAAGCACATTAAGTATAGTGGAACCTTGCTGAGAAACAACAGGAATTATTGAATAACTAGGATTAATAAATCTCAGTGACACATGCCAGGAGCAGAGTGAGGTGGAGATGGGCTGGTCCAACTCACTGCTTCCTCCTGCCTTCAACTTGCAATGTTTTTCCTTTGTTCCACATCTGAGATAAACCTCAGAAACTGAAAGTGAATATTTTCCCTAGAATGAAGTGTGTCCAAAGGCATTTTTGTATAGACAGCCAGTTACAATGAGTTCCTGGCTCACAAGAGTGTCCTGAAGAAAATCATCCTTTGTCTAATGAGCATCTTTGCCCATGTGCTGTGCAGTGGGAGCTCAGGGGAGCATTTGCAGCCCCAAGAGACCTCTGAGGGAAGGGGGTGGAAATCTTTTTTGTCCTAGCATGGATTGTAGGTACATGGAGAGGAAATAGCTCTGTGTGAGCAGGCTGCAGGGCTTAAAAAACATGGAGATCACAGCTACCAGTGGGTGGGAGTGAAGTGATGTCCCAGGGGCAGAGCTTTGTCTCCAAACTGCAAGGTGAGGATGCGCTTTGTTTTTTCTCTCTCTCTCTTTTTTTCTTTTTTGGTTAGTTTTTTTCTGGTTAGCTTGTTCTTGTTGAACAGGCTGATTTTGGGTCAGTTGTTCCACAGAATTACAGAATTACCCATGCAGGAGAACACCTCTGAGACCATGAAGTCCCAGCTGTGCCCAATGCCCACCCTGTCACCCAGCCCAGAGCTCTGAGTGCCACCCCCCTGCCAGTGCCTGGCCACCCTTTCCATGGGGCAGTTCCTGAACTGGGGGCTGTAGAGGCAGAGCTGGAAGTCCCTGAGCCTGGACTGAGGTGCTCTGCAGGGTGATCGGCTGTGTCCCTGGAGCAGCTCTTTCCCAGGTCTCTGGGAGGGATGGGGGCAGCCCATGGTGCCTTGGCAATCCTGGGAGCCTGGAGCTGTCATCACTGACACCAGAGACTATTCCTGCTCCAAACTCCTCAGTGTAATGAAAGATGGGAGGAAATGATCTAACACGAGGGGGTGAAGTGAGGATAACTGGCTTTTTATATAGGCAGCTGATTAAATATTAAAGGAAGCAGGGAGAAGGAGCAGCTCTGGGAGCTGGCACTTATGGGGAAGAAGCTCACCCTGCCAGGCACGTTTCCAGACACAGCCTGGGCACACAGCTGCTTGCCCAGAGAGCTTGTGCTGGGAGCCTGGAGGGGATTTAGCTGGAAGGCTCTGCTTCCCCATGGCCCAGCCTGAGTGGTTTCTGCCTCTGTGTCAGCAGAGCTGTTCCCAGCCCTGCTGCAGCCCTGGCTGGGGAACTGCCGGGGGCTGGGGTGTGAGTTTTGTTTGCACAGGCATTTTTGGTTCCCAATTCTTGGGCTTCTCTGTGAGCTTGTCAATCTTAAGTGCTGGATGAGCCTGTTTTAATTAAAATCCACGTGTGTCTGAGAGCAGG
>NW_005054530.1:841633-856121 GCF_000277835.1 Geospiza fortis
ATCCTTTTTTTTTTTTTTCTTATCCCCAGTCAGAGAGACAGGATAGACACTTGTGCCTGTTGAGAAGTCCCCAAGCTGCAAAATCCCCCTCAGCCCCTTTGTTCCTCTGGCTCTTACTTCCAATATTACCACTGCTCTTTCCTCTCCCTTCTCTCCCAAGAGCACAGAGCAGGTCGCAGCTTTCTGTCGCAGCCTGCATGAAATGAACCCCTCTGACTGCAGTGCTCCCCCCCAGGACTGTGCAGGGCCCCAGCTGAGCACCATGAGGCAGCTCACGGACGCAGACAAGCTCAGGAAGGTCATCTGTGAGCTCCTGGAGACCGAGCGCACCTACGTCAAGGTGAGGGCTTCAGCCTCAGGGCTCTCCTGCTCTCTGCCTCTGCTCCACCTCTGGAGCTCTTGCTGAGCTTGCATTCCGTTCTGTGATATAAATATATTGTATATATAATGCCTGAAATATCACTGAAGCCGCGGAGATAAGGCATTTCCAAATGGTTCGGCTCTTGGGCTTAGCTGGTGTGCAGTCACTGCTCGCTGACATCTGGTTCTGGTTTTGTAACTAGAAATGTGTGAATGTTTCCTTTTCCCGTCTTAAACTGTGCAAAAGCCAGCTATTTCATGTTGTGTGTAAAAAGGGAAAATCCTCAGATCAGGTAAGCATCATTTGCCACCTCAGGAAATATCCAGAGGGACCAACATGGGAATCTTTCTGTGAATTTTTAGGATTTAAATTGTCTGATGGAGAGATACCTGAAGCCTCTACAGAAAGAAACCTTCCTCACACCAGATGAGGTATGTCAACCCTTGTTTGTCTGAAATTAATTTCACTGAATTCCATTTCTTGCAAATAATGGATTGAGTGGAGCACCAAGGTGCTGCTGAGTAATGTCTGCAGCTTGTTTTTTCCTGGCATCACCTTGTTTTACAATTGGACTGAGAATTGCTGCAGTTCTAGAAAACACAATTTAGCCTCAAAGTGACATTTTCAGCATTCTGCTTTTTTTCTCCTTTTATTAGCTGGATGTTCTCTTTGGGAACCTGACTGAAATGGTAGCATTCCAGGTAGAGTTCCTGAAAACTCTGGAAGATGGAGTAAGGCTGGTTCCAGACCTGGAAAAGCTTGAAAAAGTTGAGCAATTTAAGGTAATAATTGTTTACTTTTATATATTAAAACCACATTATTTGCATTATCTCATTGTTCAGATTTTGAGGAGACCTTTAACACTCTCCATCTATATTTTCTGACTGTTGTCACTGTTCATGTAAAAACCTGCATCTTCTTCCATTTAAGATTGATTTTCAACTGATGCTGGTGCTGCTGAAAAATGATTCTGCTGCAATTGTAGTTTATGCTACATTTAGCCATATAGAGCACTAGCAACCATGTGCTTTTTGGTTCTATTCTTGCCCTTCTGCCAGATTTCTTGCCTTCAGCTGTCAGGAAATGCTAGAAATGGAAAGTTACATAAAAGCTTTGCCCTGACAAGTCTCATGTTCTGAAGCCCTCTGGGGCTGCAGATCAGAGCAATACATGGAATTTTGTATTTCCACTTTCAGTCCACGGTGGCAAACACTTCTGCCTTTCAGCAGGTGTGCATCTTCACAGGTAGAAATGGAAACTGCAGCTCTGTAAGCTTCACTTCAAACCCAGGGAGGTGTGGAGACAGATTTCATTTTGTGTCTGATGCAGTGGTACTGGAGGCATGGCAAGGAGATGATAGAATCTTTTTCCTTTGGGGAATTCCACTCTGGCTCTCAACATTACTCACCTTGGTAAAGGACAGGATGAATAACAATAACAATAATAATAATAATTCCATCTCCTGAGTGCTGCTGCTTCCCACAAAGCTGCACCAAGTTCACTTTCAGTTCTGCCCCTGGGCCTGTCTGAAAGCAGCTGGGTGTGAAGGAAATGTGGGGGTCAGTGCTTTCAGTTCTGCAGTTTGATTCCCCTCTCCCCCTGACTGTCCCCGGGCTGCCCATGTGTGCTCTCAGCCCCTCACAAGGTGCTGGCTGGTTCCCCAAATGTTTTGGGGTTATGTTTGTGAGGGATGAGGGTTGCCTGCAGCTCCTCAGTGCCCTGATCCGTTGCAGGTCAGACACATCAGTCCTCTCTGTGGGCTCTGGTGGTTGCTGAGGGCAGTGAGGTTTTAGGTGCAGCTCTGGAGTTAATTCCCTGTGCAGTCAGGGCTGCCTCCAGGCTGGGGCCTGGCTGAATCCACACACCAGGGCTGGGCTGTTTGCTGGTGGCTGAATCATGGACTCACAGAATGCTTTGGGTGGAAGGAACCTGCAGGATCCCCCAGTTCCACCCCTTCCACTGTCCCAGGCTGCTCCAAGCCCTGTCCAACCTGGCCTTGGACACTTCCAGGGATCCAGGGGCAGCCACAGCTGGCCTTCCCACCCTCAAAGGGCAGAATTCCTTCCTGATATCCCATCCAAACCTACTCTCCATTTAGTTTGAAGCCATTGCCCCTTGTCGTGTCACTCCAGCCCCTTGTAAAGAGTCTGTCTCCATCTTCCTTGCTGGCTTTCTTCAGGCACTGGAAGGCCACAGTGAGGTCACCCCAAAGCTTTTCTTTTCCAGGCTGAACAATCCCAATTCTCTCAGCCTTTCCTCCCAGCAGAGCTGCTCCATCCCCCCTGCTCCATCATCCTGGTGCCTCCCCTGGGCTCGCTCCAGCAGTGATGTCCTGGTCTGCAAACACACTACAGCTGCATTCTCTTGCCCTCCAAAAGCTGGACGGGAGCTTCAGATGACCTGGCTGAAGGCAAAGTAACTAAATGCCTTTTTACTAATGCTTTTTTTTTCCTTTTAATGCCAGAAAGTGCTGTTCTCCCTGGGTGGATCCTTCCTGTACTACGCTGACAGGTTCAAGCTGTACAGTGCCTTCTGTGCCAGCCACACAAAAGTCCCCAAAGTCCTGGTGAAAGGTAAGAGCCCCCTCAGAGACGCTGTGGGAAGTGGATTTGTAGGGAATTCTCAATGCCTGACAGAAGGCTCACAGAGTGTGTGTCGGTATGTAAACTTTGAGATAAGAAATGCTGACTTAGAATAATGAAAGATGATTAGAAACAAAATTTCTAATTTCATTATTAAGGATAATGAAAGATTATTAGAAATGCTGACTTAGAATAATGAAAGATTATTTCTTATTAAATAAGAAAAATGCCGTGGAATAGGACAGAGGTTGCTGAGAGAGAGATGGAGCTAGAAACAAGTTTCAAAGGATGATTTTGCAAATAACACTTTGGAGAAATAGAGCTATGAAAGATGCATTGTAATAAGATTCACGAGGGGTAGTTTTAGATGATTGGCTTTAAAGCATTTACAGCACAGTGTGGCAAAAGCTGATAGACCAAAAAACACTTATAGTGTATTATAATTAGGAAGTAGTTGGCTTCTGATTGTGATGGCGTGGATTATAACGTCTGTATTGTCTCACCCTTCATATGAGACTGACCATGGAATCAAAGTTTTTAAAACACCTCTCAGTTGCCCCATCTGTGGGTCAGAAAAGGGGATAATCCAACAAATTGTCACAGCCACGTGCTGGTTGTGGTCACTGCACCCCAAACCTCTGAGGGCAGGAATGGGGGAACACTAGGAGAGGATCAGCCTGGGAGAATGTTTTATGGAAGCTGGTGGAATATTTCAGCCCTCTCTCCCCTCTGTCCTTCCTCTTGCCTGAGAAGTTCCCATGGCAGAGTTCCTAGCAGAGCTTGGCTTGCTGGCTTGGAGATGAAAGCCCTGTGCTCTGGCTCCTGGGCCAGCTTGCCTCACAGGGATGTTTTCCCCTGTGGAAGTGGAAATCTCATGGAGCTACCAGTGCTTTGTGCAATTCCTTTTTGGCCAAGACATGGAACAAACAAATGGCTCCAGTTGTAGCAGCAATGCCATTGAGGGAGGAACTCGTGTTTTTCAAACAACATCTGCATGTCTGACAGTCAAAAATGTTGAGGTTTTTTTGTTTCTTGATTGGTTTGGGGTTTGGGTTTTTTCTGTGCACTTTTTCTTTTTTCATTTCTGCTTGTAAACTTTTACTCCCTGTGCTGCGAAGAATACTTGGCAGCTCTGTGGAATACATAAATAAATGATTTGTTGCTAGTCACATCCATGCTTCCTTTTGGCAGTATTTTATAGGACCCTTAAGTTAAAGCTGTAGACTAGGTAGATCTGGTTCTTTTGCTTTTCTTTTCCATTGCTGACTGTATTTACAAGTGAGAAAGTGTTGTGCTTGAATTATGGCATAAACAGAATTTAAAATTCTGTTCCAGAGGTAAATCTCTTCAACAGCCTGGGAGTGTATTTCAGGTGTCACTTGGTGTCCTCAGCTGAGGTGCAGGTGGCTTTTGCATTTGAAACTCAAGTTGCTTTATGGAAATCAGGTGACTGCCTGCAAAAACTCCCAACCCCAGCAGGGGACATGACTGCAATAGAAGCAATTGTGTGGAATTGCTCCTGCACTGAATAATTTGTATGTCTATAAATACCACCTCCTCCTTCCTTCGCTCCTCATGCTCCAGTGGAGGGAGCAACAGAGAAAATGGCAGTTTTATAAATTCATAGCAGTCAGGTAGAAAAGATGATGGCAGTCAGGTGTCCAGTCTGCCTGTGCTCCCAAAATCTGGTGCATTAGCCTCAGTTTCTGCTCCTGCCTCTCACCAGCTCCTGCTGTTGTTGTGACTCAGTGCTGCTTTTTAAGGTTTAATGAGGTAACAAGAACCAGACTTGCCAATATTGTGGGTGCACTATGGCTTGGAAGCAGTGCCTTCTCACAAATTTCCAATGTGAGACTTTGCTTAGAGGGAGCATGATTAAAACATCTAAAATAGCTGCCAGGCCAGAAGTACTTACTGCTCCTCCTGAGGGGCAGCTCCGGGCTCTGCTCCCCGTGACCAGGGACGGGATGCAGGGAAGGGCTGGAGCTGTGCCAGGGCAGGTTTAGGCTGGATTTCAGGGAAAGGTTCATCCCCAGAGGGTGCTGGGCACTGCCCAGGCTCCCCAGGCAATGGGTACAGCCCCACAGAGCTCCAGGAGTGTTTGGAGAGCTCTCCAGGGATACTCAGGGTGGGATTGTTGGGGGTCTGTGCAGGGCCAGGGGTGGGACTGGATGGTCCCTGTGGGGCCCTTCCAGCTCGGGAGATTCTGTCATGGATAGTGCAATTAAAAATTGCCCTGCTGGAGGTGGATGCCTGCTGTGAAATCCTAAATAGCACATCGGGGAGGGTGTCAGTGACTCAGATCCTGGAGGGCGTAAATCTAATTCTGCAGGCCCAATAAATCTGCACTTCCTCACAAAATGCCTCCGGATAAACCGATTTAAACCTGGAAAAGTTGCTTTCTCAGGGCAGCAGTCAGGATTTTTCATTGATCCAATGCCTCCTTTGAATCTGGCAGCCAAGACAGACACTGCTTTCAAGGCGTTCCTGGATGCCCAGAACCCGCGCCGGCAGCACTCCTCCACCCTGGAGTCTTACCTCATCAAGCCCATCCAGAGGATACTCAAATACCCCCTCCTGCTCAAGGAGCTCTTTGCCCTCACTGACGTGGACAGTGAAGAGCACTATCACCTTGATGGTAAGGACTCAACCCCACTTTTGTGTGGCTCACCTCTGCCCTTGAACCTCCCCCCATCCCTTCCTCTCAGAGGGTTAAAAATCCCTTCTGCTCATCCCCTGTCTCTCTTGCAGTGGCCATCAAAACCATGAACAAAGTTGCCAGCCACATTAATGAAATGCAGAAAATCCATGAAGAATATGGGGCAGTGTTTGACCAACTCATAGCGGAGCAAACAGGGGAGAAAAAAGAGGTAACAATCAGATCTAGAGTTATTTTGGTGCCTGTTAAACTGGATCCAGTATTTACCTTTCCACTGAAGTAAATCCTGGTGCAAACAGATAAATCCCAGCTCAGTTCAAGACCTGAACTGAACTGAATTCAGACTTCACTGAGGGGAGGGTGAGGGATGGGATAGCATTCCCCTGAACTGGGGCTGGCCCTCAGTTTCTCACTCTGGGCACCATAAGGACAAAGGTCTGGTTGCTGCACCTGCCAGCAGTTGGGAACTCCTTTCTTAGTGTGTTCCCAGCAGTGTGGTGTCCCCAGAGGAGCCCCTGGGCGAGGTCAAGAGCCACAGCAGCTGTGGGGAGGGGCTGCTGTGGCCACTGCACCTGATGCAGTCTCTAAACCTCACCCCAAACTGAATATGTGCTTAAATATTCCAACAAAACACAAAGAAACTGGTAGGGAGAAAAATGGACAAAGGGGGACAAAAGGCAAAGAAAACATCTGAGTTTGACCTTGACTTCCAAGGGCTGGACTCTTGAGTTTAACTGACCCTATCTTATGCTCATTAACGAAGGGTTTACATGCATCTGTTTGCAGTCAGCTGATGAAATACTCCCGAAGTTTGCTGGGGGCAGTTTTGCTCAGGACTAGACTTGATGCAAGTTTCCTTGAGCTGCAGAGTGCCATCAGATTCCTGGAGCTGATTAAAACCTTTCCTTTGTGCCTGTGTTGGCAGGTGGCCGACCTTTCCATGGGGGACTTGCTCTTGCATAACACAGTGATATGGCTGAACCCTCCTGCTTCCCTGGGCAAGTGGAAGAAGGAACCTGAGCTGGCAGCATTTGGTTTGTATCCCAGGACTTGCATTTCACATGCCTTAAACAGTGGCACAATTCACATTAAAGACTGGCAGCTGTGCCTCAACACATGTTGAAAGTACCTGAGCGCCACCTTCCCCAGGGCTGGCTGGAATTTAAACCTGGGCTTGTCTCTTGCCTGCAGGGCTCACTTCTGCTCTCTGGTAGTTTTCCTGGCTCAGCTGAAAGGTTTGTGTGCTTGGGAAGAGAGGAGACCCATCCCAAGCCTTATGGATGCTCTTGAGGACAGGCTGTGGGAGATGGGCCTGGTCACTCTTAGCAAGGAAAGGCTGAGAAGGAATCCTTCTATCCACAAAAATATCCCTTCAACCCACACAAAAACCCCATAAATCCATACAGATACCCTATCAAATCCACACAGATATCCCACCAACCCACACAAATGTCCCCAAGGCTGTCCCAGGACGGTGCCACACTCTGCTCAGTGGTGCCAGTGACAGCATGAGGAGCAGTGGCCATGAACTGAAACACAACGAGTTCCACCTCAGCCTGAGAAAGAATTTCTGTCCATGGAGGGGGCAGAGCCCTGAACAGCTGCCCAGGGAGGGCCTGGAGTTACCATCTCTGGGGACATCCCAAAATCCCAAATTCCCGTGTCACCTGCTCCAGGGGACCCTGCCTTGGTGGGGGGGTTGGACTGGGTGGTCTCCAGAGGTTGGCAACCCCAGCTGTCCTGGAATTCTGGGACTCCATAACTTTTGGCTCTCGCTTTCTCCTCCAGTGTTCAAAACTGCCGTGGTCCTGGTGTACAAGGATGGTTCCAAACAGAAGAAGAAGCTGGTAAGTGTGCAGGGACTGTTTGGGTGGTGCTGTGGGCATTTCTGGGGCTGTGATGGAGTTTTGCTTCCCACAAAGCCGTGGAGCTGGAATGTGCTCTGGCGTGTGTGGTCCCCGGTGTCTGAGGAGCTGGGTGGGCACAGCAAGCAGTCCTTTATCCTTGTTGCCATGCTTGCCACATCCATTCCCTGCTGTGGGATTGTCCTGGATGAAGATGTCACTGTGAGTGTCTCTCAGCTTGGACTCCTTGGTCAGTGTGAGTGTCTGAAAGCTGATCAATGTCTGTCACCTCACACCGTGCCCTGGGTGTTGTGTGCCACCAGGCAAGTGCTGGCTGCTCTCAGCTACATCAGGAGTGGCTCAGGGATCCCACTGGAGTTTGGGATTCCAAGTGAAAGCTGAGCTTGGCAGTGCTACAACAGGGGCACACTGTGTAGTGGTACAGGGAAACCAGCGATCCCTACTTGTGGCATAAAGCAGAGAAAGGTTGGAGGTGCCTGCCCTGGGGAAAGGCAGCTGGCACGGGGTGACTTGAGAGAGAAAAGCAAAACTCTGATGTATTCCCGAGTGTGTGTGCACCCAGGGCTGGGCTGGGTAACTCTGGAGGGCATTTGTGAGAGCTGAGGGGCCTTAGGGCTGCTTTAGTCCAGACTCCAGCAAGGTTCCCACAGAGAGGCCCCCGAGGGAGGTGTGGGGTGGGAAAACCAGGATTGCAGCAGCTCTGCAGCTGGGAGCCCTCAGCACAGAGCACAGCACTGTCTGCCTGCCCCAGGGTGTCTCCTTTCCTGACAGTGTTTGAAATTCTTCCAGGGAGGATCCCACAGAGCCTCAATTTATGAAGACTGGGATCCGTTCCGGTTCCGCCACATGATCCCTTTGGAGGCGCTGCAGGTGCGGGCCCTGGCCAGTGCAGGTAATGTCCCTGGAGGTAAAACCTGCAGTCTGCCAGCCTTGCAGTCGGTGTGTGTGCCCTGGGCACCCTCACTGGGCATGCAGCACATGCTTTGCACTTACGTGTGGAGGTAGACATGCATTTCTGCTTGCTTTCCCTTTAGATGCAGAGACCAATTCTGTGTGTGAGATTGTCCATGTCAAATCTGAGTCTGAGGGCAGGCCAGAAAGGACATTTCACCTCTGCTGTAGGTAAGTGGGACTCCCTGTTTTCTGTTTTCCTTCACAGCTGCGTCTCTGCATCCCTGCTTGCCTGTGTCTTTCCTCTTGAGGCAATCTGGGAACTGATAAACTGGATCCAGTGTTTACCTTTCCTGCTGTGCCACTGAAGTAAATCCTGGTGCAAACAGATAAATCCCAGCTCAGTTCAAGACCTGAACTGAATTGAATTCACTGGGGGGAGGGTGAGGGATGGGATAACATTCCCCTGAACTGGGGCTGGGCCTCAGTTTCTCACTCTGGGCACCATAAGGACAAAGGTCTGGTTGCTGCACCTGCCAGCAGTTGGGAACTCCTTTCTCCTTTGTTAGGGAGAGTGGGGAGAGGGTGTTCAAACCTAACTTCTGGAAGGTAGAATTTGGTACAACCTCTGAAAAGAACTTGATCAGCTTTGCACCTTTATGGGAAAAGCCTTATTGCAATTTTCCAGTTAAACTGCAGCACTGGATCTTTATGGCAGGTGTTGTGTTCAGCTGGTTCCTTTCGTGGCACCAGGTCCCAACTTCTGCACTCAAATGAACATCCATTGTTGTGGTGGTGGTGTTCGTAGGGCTCAAGGAAGAACTTGGAACTCATGAGGGTCCAACAGAGCTGGTGCCAAGCCAATTCCTACTTCTAGGAAGAGCTGCAGGAGCTGTGCAGTGTGGGTGTGTTGGAGGGACAGATGGACTGAGCACCACTGGATGTGTGCTGGACACAGCCACGTGTGGCTGGCACTGCAGGGAAAGGAAACCTCGAGAGGGCTGAAAGGCTGAATGTTTCATTAATGACCTGGGTGTTGGTTTCCTGTGATGCCCACTGCAGTCACCATGGATGTAGCTTTGCTTTGAAAATACTGAGTTCAGGGGAGTGTTCTCTGGGGAAGCGCCTGCCAGTCGATTTGCACTGTCTTAAATCACAGGAGTGGCCATTATTTACCTCATTTACAGCCAGCTTTTAGCAGTTCCCGAGGGGTAACTCTGCCTTTTGTATTCCCACCTCTTTTTCAGCTCTCCAGAGCACAGGAAGGACTTTCTGAAGGCAGTGCACTCCATCCTGCGGGACAAACACAGAAGACAGCTCCTTAAAACCGAAAGTTTGCCCTCCTCCCAGCAATATGTTCCCTTTGGTGGAAAAAGATTGTGTGCTCTAAAAGGTGCAAGGCCAGCCATGAACAGGGCAGGTACTGTAGGGCTACAGACTTTCAAGATCCCAGTAACCCCAGCAGCGTTGTAGGACACACAGTGGTGTCTGTCGCTTGTATATTAGGATTAGCATTCTCTCCTGGGTATGTAAAAACTGCTGGTTTCCCATGCTTCACTTCCTTGAGAGCCTTAAATTGCCTCTATTTACCTTGCTTTGCACTCGAGGCTCAGCTTCAGAGCAGTGCTTCTGGCCTGGAAGGGAGATGGGATTCCTGGCAGTATCCATTGGCTGTGCACTTTACTCCCGGCTGGGGCTCAGCTGAACAGAGCAGAAGCTGTGTGATCCTTAAAAGCATGTACAGAATTTTGGGGTAACCCAGGCACTTTTGAACTACAATGCACAAGGAAAAACAGCTCCCCTGAGCCTGGTTTGAGGGGGAAGCTGTGGGTGTCCTCCACCTGAGCCTTTCCAGCTCAACTGCTAAAGGGGACATCCTCCTCCTTCCCACATTTGGAGAAGTTAGCACTTGGTACTCTTATTTTTGTAATGGCCTCTCCTAAACCATGGATTTTCCTTTGCAGTTGACTTCAGGGAAAAGCAGGTTTTCATTTTCAGAACTCTAGATGCCGGAGGGAAGAATGATTTGCTTCCAACCCCAAAGTACACGGCACGGCTGCGTGTTTTGTTCTGGTCTGTTGTTTATTTCTTGTTCTGCTCAGTAGATCCAGCAGTGCAGACTGCCAGGCTTTCTGTTCCTCCTCTGACCAGGGCAGGCCAGGCCAGCACCAGCTGAGCCCAGCTTCTCACTCGGGGTGCTGCTGGAGGTGCCAGATCTCCTTTCAGATTGGCTCCGCGGGGCATTTGTGTGATGAGTTCTGCAGAGATTAAAATCCCACCTTGGAGTCCAGACCTCTCCCTACAGATAAAGTTTGCAGCTGCTGAGCCATTGTAATTAATGCACCTTGTGGGGCTCAGGGGTGTTAAAATGTGACCTGAACCCCAAGGCAGAGCTGCATAAATTCATGCTGCAGTGCTGAGGTGCTGTTCAGTGCAGGGGAACAAACTCCAGCCTCAGAGCTCTGTGTGTGCCCCTGAGGCACCGTGGTGCCTGCAGGATTTACCCCTGCTTGGGAAGATGTTCTGACGCAGAGGATGGGGATTTGCTAATTGGGCCAGTTGCTGCGTAGATGGAACTTCTGACAGCTCTTCTGGGTTGGGGGATTGGTTTTTGTCCTCACCCAGCAGGGAGGAAGTGAGGAAGGGAGCAGCAGAGCCTGGACAGGGAACGTAATTCCCTGCAGCATCTTCAGCACTGAGGTGTGTCTCCTGGGAGAGCTGTAGGAAAGCTACTCTGATCCCAGATGTCCCTCTGCAAGGTGTGAAGCTGTTGGATTTTGTGGTGTGCTGGCAGCAGGGGCTGCGAGTGAGAAGCTGAGCTGAGCAGATGCCCTTGGTGCTGGCTGGCTGTCCAGTGCTCAGGAGGAGCAGCTGAGGGCCATGATCTGTGCCATGGTGGATCCAGAGGCCGTGATCTGTGCCATGGTGGATCCAGAGGCCGTGATCTGTGACCTGGTGGATCCAGAGGCCGTGATCTGTGACCTGGTGGATCCAGAGGCCATGATCTGTGGCACTGTGGATCCAGAGGCCGTGATCTGTGACATGATGGATCTGAGCAGCAGGAACTCCTCGTGTGGCCGCAGAGGCCTCGTGCTGAGGAGCTGAGGTTCCATGTTCACAGGGAGATGGGAGTGACGGGCCCTGCCCACCGCAGACAGGACTTAGCTTTAGCGCAGAGTTGTGCCGTGTGTAAAACACCTGTGGGGTTTTATCTTTGTGTGTGCAGTGTCAGCCCCCAGCAAGTCTCTGGGGAGGAGGAGGCGGCGGCTGGCCCGAAACAGGTTTACCATTGACTCGGCGGCCCTCCACGGCAGCAGCCCCGAGAAAGAGCCCGCGCAGGGAGGGGACACTGACCGCTGGGTCGAGGAGCAGTTCGACCTGGCGCAGTACGAGGAGCAGGAGGACATCAAGGAGACCGACATCCTGAGCGACGACGACGACTTCTGCGAGGCGGCGCGCGGGGCGCAGCGCGAACTGCGGGAGCGGCTGCAGGCCACCTCGCTGCGGCCCGGCCCGCCCGGCGACGCGCACGCCGCCAGGATGGCCCAGCTGAGGAAGCAGGCGGCCCTGCCCGCCCTCAACGGCGCCGCCGAGGGCCACGGCGAGGAGGTCATCTGGGTGCGGCGGGAGGACTTTGTGCCCAGCAGGAAGCTCAACACCGAGCTCTGAGGTGTCCCCGAGCCCTCCGTGACCCCGCGGGTCGCGCACTTGCACACACCGCTGCGGCAGCTCTACCGGTCCCAAGCCATGCGGCCACACTCAAAATGCTCAAAAACCGGGAACGAAATGAGCTTGAGGTCCTGTCTTGCGATAACCAAGGGCTTTCACACTACTTTATTTATTCTAAAACAATCAGGGGCTGAAATTGAGTACGGGGAGAAGGTAATCACTGGAAAGCAAGTGACTCTGGGCGTCTTAACCTCTGTGCAGCCAATGGGCTCCGGCAGGAGCGCGAGGACAGAGGGGTTGGTGAAAGCCGTCGGTCGTAGGCTCATCTCCTTCACGAGGAAACTGCCTTTTTAACCTGTACAGTCACTCTGACTCCCTTTCCCTCTCTAAATGTAAGAGAATATTCATGTATTTTAGGAACGTGTGAGGAAAGGTTTGGGATTCATGTCGTGTTCGGTCCTCTTGGTCTGTGGCTGGTCTAATTTAATGTCAATGTTGGAAGCTCTAGTTTTACATACTCTTGTAAAGATGCCAAACTCTCTTGGAAAAGATCCAAATTTAACACTTGAAGAGATATTTTTTTGTATTTTACCTGAGATGCAGGGGCACAAAGGGGTAAGAGATTTAGGGTAGCTCCACGTCTAGGATACGAGGCTAGCTTTTTGCAGAGGGTTAGGAACGGTGGTTTTATATTAAAATATGAACTGGAAAACTCTTATTTAGGTATAACTTTCTTCAGGAAAAGGTTTATTGTATATGTTTGAGACTGGAGTTTAGTTAGCTAGTAAAAAGAATAATAAATAAAATGACGTGACTGAATTGCAGTGGAGCAAAGGGATCTGTGGCGCGCCCTTGCTGGAGCCACAGACCCCTTTGCCCCACTCTCTCTGGCAGAGTTTGGGCTTAGGGGACAGGGAATTCATGGCCAAAAAACTGACCTTGCCCACTCTCCTACTGTGGGTGGAACTAGTGTATTTTAATTCCTTTATAAAAGCTTTTCCACTGCAATAGAGGATCAAAAAAGTTCTACACAGGTAAACTTCTTTAACATTTAAAATCTTTTATTTAAACATCTAAAACAGGGTAAAATGTGACTAAAATCTTGTGGTTTTTAAGTAGACTTCCAAATACAAAACACAAAATAGCACTTTTTTTTTTGTTTTTAGGATTTATATAGCTTTCCCCATTGCAGTCTCACCTATAGGAAAAAGAAAAAAAAAAGATTATATGAAATTTTGTTTCATTTTGTCGGTATCTATTGGTGTTTGACACATCACTAGGTACTTTGAGAACCTGAAATTTTATAATAGCCTTAGGATTATATTTTATAAAATCCACTCTGACTATATTTTAAAACATAACAAGAATTATCCCCTCCCCCCAAAACATCCATCACTGTCTGTGTGTCCCAGCTGGCATCCTCCCCTCCCTCCCCTGGTTTCTGGTGCACTATACTTGACTTATGGAAGCTTTCTCTAGTAACTTTTTGCTATCTCCTGGTTTCTTTTGGTAAGAGCTTTAGAAGAGTTTCTACCCCCTTTGTATGATCACCTGGTTGTTTTTGTACCATCACCTGTCAGTGTCCCACGTGCTGGAGGGTTTGGCTGTCCTGGGCTGCTCCCAGAGGATGCAGTCAGCACTCAAATACTGGAAGGCTGGTACTGGGAAGGTACCGTGGCTCTTGTACATAATGTCATGACATGTCTATGTCAAAGGTTCTTATATATTTCTTTTATAAGCTGAAAGAAGGTCTATTTTTATGTTTTTAGTTCTATGAATGGAACGTTGTAAATGCCTGTCGGAAATAAAATACTGGAGGAAAAAAAAACCCAAAAGTGATTGCAGAGAGTGGTGTGTGGAGAGGCCACAGGTGGTGGGGAGCCTGTCACAGGAGGGCTGAGGTGGGAAGGGTGGTACCAGGGAAGAGGTCCTGCATTCCCAGCTGGTGCAGCTCGGGAAGGAGCCCCCAGGTAAGGCTCTGCTCGTGTTTTGGTGATGGGACAACTCCCATTTCCCTCATGGCATCCATACCCAGCCATTCCTGATGCTTTTCTAGCTCAGGAAGGAGCCCCCAGGTAAGGCTCTGCCCGTGTTTTGGTGATGGGACAACTCCCATTTCCCTCATGGCATCCATACCCAGCCATTCCTGATGCTTTTCCAGGCTGGTCACAAGGAACCTTCAAGTGAGTGCTCCAAAGAACGAGATAAAAAGCAGCAAATTCCCCAAGAATTCCAGTGGCATTGGAGGAGCTCCCCCATCTCTCCATGGCCAGTTCCTTGGCCAGTCCCTCTCCCTCTGGGGCACTGGGTTTGGCCCAGATTTGGGGAGTGTGGTGTGGGTTGGTGTTGGCACAGCAGTGGGCAGCACAGCATGGGCACCCACAGGCAGCACTCTGGGGGATGACAAAAGTGACACGAGGGAAATGGCATTAAAATGGGCTGGGGCGTGTACAGCACTTCC
>NW_005054530.1:856158-857038 GCF_000277835.1 Geospiza fortis
CAGCAGGATTATTTTTGGCTTGTGAGGCTGCCAGGCCAATCCAAACCCCTCAGGAAGTCGGGGAAATGGTGAGAAGACCGAGAGCGCCTTGAGAAGAAAGCACACACGTGGTGACGAGTGACACGGGTATGCCAGCTCCACAGCTGGAATGCTTTGGCTTTAACGCTCTGTGCTGCCCCCAGAGCCAGAAACAGAGGACCACGGAGGGGAAATCCTCCTGCAGCTGCCTGTGCAGTTTGCAGAGGTGAGCAGCAGGGCCTTGTTTTTGTGCCAGGCCAGACCCGGGAGTCCCCTGCGGCAGAGAGCTGTGCCAGATGCCAGCTGGCAGGGTCGGTTAATTGATGACCCCTCTGCCACCACACCTTGGTCCAGCAGCCAGGTGGATGCTTCTGGGGAAAACACTGCTTGAAACAAAAGGAAACAATCAGAAATATCACGCTGAAAAATAAAGAGGGCTTGAAATTAATTAATGTTGCAAGAAACAGATCAAAGGCAGAAATTCAGATCCATAAAGCTGCAGAGGGGTGTGAATGGAATATTAAATATGTTCTAGGCTGTCCATGGATGGAGGGCAGGCTCTGAATCAACCTGGGGTGCTCAGAGTGTGGCATTTTCCTGTGGGCACAATGCTGGGGAGATGGAGGGAACCCCAGAGAGGGACACAGAATGTTCTGGACCAGGTGTGCCCAGGGCCCTGGCTGGCTGCAGGGGTTGGGTTGGGATTAGGATAAGGATTAGGGTTGGTGTAAGGATTAGGGTCAGGCAGCCCTGTGTGCATCCCCCAGACGTGCTGAAGGCTTTTCCTCACTCATCAGAGCTGACACCCCCAGCACAGCACAGCTCAGCACCCTGGGATTCCTGAGCGCTCCCGGTGATTCCT
>NW_005054530.1:857476-873385 GCF_000277835.1 Geospiza fortis
CCCAGCTACCCCCGCCCCTCCCCGCCGCTCCCGCTCCGTTCCAGCCGCGGCCGGCGGGTGTCCCCCTTGCCCCGCGAATCCCGCCCGGCTCCTGGGAAATCCCAGCGCTTTCCGCTCCTAGCCAGACCCACGAATGGCGAAGGCATTGGGCAGCGGCATCCCCGCTCTGCTGGCGCTGCAGAGCCGTCCCCTGCCATCCCTCCAGGGGCTCTGTGCCTCGTTCCATCAGGGAAAGCCATTTCCAGCGATGGGTCCGGCTTCTCTCCCTCTCAGCAGAGATTAAACCCCTCTGATGAACTCCTCAAGGGGCATTGCGGAGCCCAGGAGCTCTGTGGTTGTCTCAGGGCGGTGAGGATGGCAATGAGCTCAGTGCTGGGGGGGCAGAGGGATGTGGAACAAAGCGTGGATGGAAATGCATTTAGACAGAATCTGCCCTGTCCCCTGCCACAGGTTCCAGGAGAGCACTCAAAAAGCCCTTCAGATCTCCAATCTGAAATTAAAAACTCGAGCAGAGGGGAGGCCATCAGCTCTCTTTGAGGTCACTACAATACCAGACTATTAGCTGAATTATTTCCAGGGGAAGGAGATTAAAAGAAAGTTACTTGAAAAGATAAGAAAATCCAATCCTCTGCCCCCTCTAACCCTCAGGAGACAGGAGAAAATGAGCAGCTGCTAATGAAGAGATTTTTAAATTACCCTTCTTTGCCTGTCTCCTGTGTAAAAGAACAGAGAAAGAGCTGGTGTTAGAGGAAAAATAAAGCAGGAGTTTCATTCAGTGGTGGGAGACTTAGGGCTGTTTTATTGAGGATATTTAGCTGCCAGACATCCTCCTGCCACCCCTAACAGCAGGTACACCTGGAGTGTGGAGCAGCTCTGAACCCTGTGGAATTAATTCTCTGTCTGCTGTGGGAGAGGCGGTTCCACATCCATGCTCGTGGTGGCAGCCTGGCTCTGTGAGCTGCAGGTGCCCAGGAACACAGGAGGAGAATCCTCCTCATCAGCAGGAGCAGAGGAGGAGAGCCCCCTGATCCCCAGGAACACAGGAGAAGAACCCCCTCACCTGTGGGAGCTGCTCTCTTTTTTTTTTTGCCCCTTTTCCCCTGGACTTTGATCCACCCCTGAGCAGCAGAATGAATTTCTCCAGGTGTGATCTGCTGTGCCACCTCTGGAGCCCTGAGCTGACACAGCAGCTCTGAGCTGGAAAGGAGAAGGCTTTAAAATAATTGGAGGTAATGGGCTTAATTACCTTTTAAAAATGTTGTTTTTAATTAACCCTGTCTAAATGATAAATGGTGTGTTAATCTGAGATTACTCTCAGCAAAGTTGTCATAAGCTGCTTTAGTGGGCAGGATGACTGAAACTTGAACTTTTTATAAACGAACTCTGATGTGCTCCAGTGACCAAAGCCCGGCAGAGGGAGATGGATTGGACGCCTGCACACAGAATTTACGGACCACAGGGACACGCTGCAGAAAGCAGAAGGCAAAGAAGATGCTAAAAGAGACTCGCTACATCTTGGAATTTGGAGGAAAAAAGGTACTAAAAATACAGAGTAATTAGCATGGGGAGTGAGAAATAATAACCAATAGAGGAGAGAATACTAATTAGTGAAAGAGAATGATGTCATTTAGAACCAATGAACACAGATTTCTTCTTTTTTTGTTGAAAATAGGGGGAAAGTTGCGTAGCAGCATCCGCGCGGAGGCCGGAATTTTGTCAGCCACACACAGAAACCCTGGCCAGGAATAAAGTCACGCCTGAATTTATGCTGGCAGTGCAAAGGGGGAGTTGGAAGAGGATTTGGTGCCACGGGAGGGTTGAGGCAACCACTCAAAACCTGTCACAAATATATTTATAGGGGCATGAGGAATGAGGGGGCCTTGGCTGTGGGATTGAAGCTGCCCAGAGAGGGGCAGAACCATCCACCAGGAGCTGGGATTTGGATTTGCAGGCAATTCCCCAAGTCTGAGAGTTCAGCAAAAGCTGACAGGCCAAGAAACACTTACAATTAGGAAATAATTGGGTTCTGATTGTGATGCTGTGGATTGTAACATCTGTATTGTCTCACACTCCTCGTGACACTGAAAATGGAATCAAAGCTTTTAAACCCCCTCTCAGGTGCCCCATTTCTGGGTCAGAAAAGGGCATAACCCAACAAAACCACGGGAACTGATGCTGCAGCATCCCAGGGACAGCTCCTTGTGGGGCCACAGCACAGCCCAACCCAGACACAGCAGCACAAGAGGGGGAAAACGCCTCAGAAAGGCTCTGTAAGCAATGAAAGAAACAGCTGGAGGTTTCCTAATCGCTGCAGCCACAAATGGAAGCAAAATGACTAATCAGGAGCCTATTGATGGCCACACAATTCACAATAATCATTCCAGCTGCCTTCTCCTGCCTGGGAAAGAAGCCTGGAGGAGGCAGGATGAGGTAGAACTGGAGAATTTTCCTTGGATGGTGTTTAGTGTAAGCACCTTTTTAAATCTTGGGTGTGGTTTTTTTGGGGTTTTTTTTTGTTCGGTTTTTTTTTGGTTTTTTTGGTTTTTGTTCTTTTGGGTTTCTTTTTGGTTTGGTTTTGGGGTTTTTTGTTTCAACGTCTAATTTCGTTTATCAGCAAACCCAAAGTTTATTTGTAAAGGCAAATCTCTTTTTCCATTCCCCAACCAGTGGAACCCTTCCCACTGTTTCTTTTCTCTCCCAGTGCTGGTCTCACCTCCCAGCAGCCCCGCAGCTGCTTTGGAAAGACAAATCCACCGTTCCTGTCATACCCTTTCCTTTCTGAGCTGTGAAAATATCCAGAGAGGCAAGTGATGGTCCAGGGGGCAGAGCAGCCTCTCAACACCCTCAGGAAGGGTTCTGCCTGCTCAGGAGGCACAGAGAGGGGCTGCAGCTCTGCCTGTGCCCCTCACAGAATGCTGATAAAATGGGATTTTTGACAAGAAGGATTTTCCTGGGCGCCAACCACAGCGACATCAGAGGCTCTGAACCAATTTGCTTTTTTTTGTCAACTAGATAAAGATATTAAGTTAATGCCTTTTGTTCCTCGACAGGCTGTTTTAGGCAGCGGACAGAATTAATTGTGTTGACATAATGGATTTATTGTTTCAACAAAACGCCTGTCTGTTCTCACGCCGTGGATAAGGGACTTGACAAAACCAATTGTGGTACCAGGGGGTTCTTATAAAGCTGAATTATCAGCCTGATAAAACACCACTGGTGTAAAGGGCAGCCTGGAGGGAAGGGCAGGGCCTGTGAGGCAGTGCCTGCCCCAGCCAGGGTTTCTTTTGGGATGAAGGCTCTGTGCTCCCTGCTCATGCACACCCCTGAGCACTGCATTAAGTTTATTCTGCTTCCTCCCCTTCTCCCCCAAAAAATGTGCTTTTCTTGTCAAAAGCTCTTAGTGCCCCTGAGAGAGAGGGGAATCACGTCTGCTGAGGTGGCAGGGCAGGTTTGTTTTCATTTGCTGGAGCCAGAAACAGCAAATGAAAATAAACAGTCAGTTCCTTCACACCTGGGACAGAGGCTGGACACAGTTAAAGAACAAAGCAGGGATTTATTAAAATGGCTTCAAAGGATCCACCTTGGGCAGCACAAGAGCCCAGCCAGATGGACCCAAAATGGTCACAAATTGGACAACTAGTCACAAATTTTCACCCTTTGATAAGTTTTGTTCCATTTCCACGTTGGGGTTCAGTGTCCCATTCCAGCTCCAGGTTCTGCAGTCCCATCCTCTCAGGTTGCTCTCCTCAATTTGCCATTTTTTACACTTTTTGGGCTGAAGCTGCAGCGGTGTCCCTGGTTCTGGGGCTGGGAAAGGATTGATTGGTGTGACTGAGCTGTGAGGAGAGCTGCTGACACTTTATATGGAGTTCAGAGTTCCACACCAATGCAGTGCAGAGTCTGGGAAATAGGAAAGTTGAAACTTGCATCCCCCAAATCCAATGTGATCTCCTCTGAGTTAGGGATTTACGTTTTTGTGGAGCTGTGCAGCACGAAGAGAGAAATCACGCAGGCTCTACGTGGAGTGCCCCATGCACAGCAAAAAGGGAGAGCAAACAGCCCATCACCATCAGTCTCTGTATCAAAGCCCTTCTGGTTCTGCAGGGCAAAACATCCCAGCAAAAGGTCTGAAGAGTCAGCAGGGGTGAAAATCCTCTGTGGAGCCCGTGAGCAACATCCCTCTCTGGCCATCAGTGCTGCCACTCCTTCTTTTGGAAGGACCTTGGAAGGAGCAACAAACAACTCAGGGAATCCTTTTCGGATAAGGGTTGGAATTTGGGTAACTTGGAAGCAGCAATCAACAGAAGCATGGGCAGTGCTAGAACCGTGAGGTTAAACTCTCCAGGAGCTGCTGGAACTGGGGCACTCAGCCTTGAGTAGCTCATGGAGAATTATGCTTTGTGAGATTCTTGGGCACGCTCGGAGCGCGGGGAGAAGCGGATTTTGGGGCAGCAAATTCCCCCAGCCTGGCAATGCCACAGCCTTGCAAAGCCCAAGCAGTGCATCACATAAAAACTCTTCAATGAATCCTTAGCCAAAACCTCAGCCTCTCTGTGCATGCCTAATGGAGCTCTGCCAGGGCTTGCCGTGTAATCAATACAGCAAATGGGGTTTGTTGTATTGATTGTATTGATACAGCATCAGGAGCTGCTCCTGGCGCTCCCGAGAGCCCAGGCTTGGGATGCAGGGCCTGCAGGTGTGTTCTTGGCAAGCACACCTGTGCTGTGCATGCACGTGTCCGTATAGAGATATAAATTTAAACCGGCAAAAATAAAAATTCTACATTAAAAAAAAAATTAGAAAAAAAATTAGAGAAAAAAGAAAAGAATTTAGAATTAAAAGATTCTAAATTCAGAATCAGCAGCCAGCTCCTTTGCTGTTTCCTCACGGAGTCCTGCCCTGGGCTCTCTCCATCCCTCCTATGGCACTCCTGGAGTGTAATTCCCCCCAAAAAAGGGAGGGGAAAGGGCAAATTTCCTTACCCTTGCCATTTGAGCTGGGGGAAGACTTTTTTCCCTCCTGCAGGAACTCCAACTGACACCACTGCCTGTCTGCACTTCATATTTTTTAATCTCTTTTCAGGCTGTCTGTGCTAATAATAATTATACTAATACTAATACTACTTATTATTATTATTATTGTTGTTGTTGTCATTGTTGTTGTATATTATAGAATATGATATAAAATAATGTAATAATAATAACAATAATAATAGCAGCACAGGCAGCTATATAGTATATTCTATATATTATATATAGAATGTATATTATTATTATTATTATTATTATTATTAATAATTATTATTATTATTATTATTAATAATAATAATTTTTTTGTTATTTTTGCAGTGCATAGCGTGTATTTTTCTCCCACCTTTCCACACTTATGGTTTGGTTTGCTGCTTGGCCCCCTCTGGTCCAGGCACATCCTATGAAGGGAGCATTATCCCAGGCTGTGCTCCCTTTGGGATTTATCTGAAGGCAAACCCTGCTCAATTATGGTGCTGCATTATTAACAGGCCATATGGAAATTCCCGCACTCCTGGGCTTTCTCAAAGGGGAAATATTGTCATTTTCTTGGGTTGTTTGGAGTTTTGTTCATTTTGTTTTGCCTTTTTTCAGTTTGTGTTTGTTTTGCTTTGCTTATTTCGATTTTTGTTTTTTTTTTTTTGTTTGTTTGTTTCAGTTTTTGTTAGTTTTGCTTTGCTTTTTTCAGTGTTGTGTTTGTTTTGCTTGTTTCAGTTTTTGTTTCATTTTGCTCATTTCAGTTTTTGTTAGTTTTGTTTTGCTTTTTTCAGTGTTGTGTTTGTTTTGCTTGTTTCAGTTTTTGTGTTTATTTTGCTCATTTCAGTTTGTGTTAGTTTTGCTTTGCTTGTTTCAATTTTTTGTTTGTTTTGCTTCGCTTCTCTCAGTTTCCTGTTTGTTTTCCTAGGGTTTTTAGCGGTTTGCTGCTGTTTCGCACTGCTGCAGGCACAGAGGCTGCCCCGTGCGTGCCTCCCCACCCCTGGAGGATTTGGGGAGCAATTTTGGGGTGACCCTGTCTCCCTCGTGCAGGACCTGGCCCCAGCCCATGGACAGGGCATTGCTGCTCGCTGGCGCTGCCTGGGCGGGTGGAAGGCTCAGCTCTGGGCAGAATTAAGGATGGAAAAGGGTTGGAAATGGGTTGTGCTTCCCTGGGGGGAGACGTGGGGCTTTCACTTGGCCTGGCCTCTCTGCTGTAATGAATAATGTTCTCCTTGGGCTCCAGCAGAGCATCCTTGGGCTCCAGGACAACATCCTGGGACTCCAGGAGAACATCCTGGGGCTGCAGGAGAACATCCTAGGGTTACAGGAGAACATCCTGGGGTTACAGGAGAACATCCTGGGGCTGCAGGAGAACATCCTGGGGTTACAGGAGAACATCCTGGGGTTACAGGAGAACATCCTAGGGTTACAGGAGAACATCCTGGGGTTACAGGAGAACATCCTTGGGCTCCAGGAGAACATCCTGGGGTTACAGGAGAACATCCTGGGGCCGCAGGAGAACATCCTGGGGTTACAGGAGAACATCCTGGGGCTGCAGGAGAACATCCTGGGGTTACAGGACAACATCCTGGGACTCCAGGAGAACATCCTGGGGCTCCAGGAGAACATCCTGGGGCTGCAGGAGAACATCCTGGGGCTGCAGGAGAACATCCTGGGGTTACAGGAGAACATCCTTTCAGTATCACCTCTGTCACAGCCCAGAGGAGAAGACGGAGGGGTTTGTGAGGGAGACCCTCTGCCTTGGGCTGGAAAAGCTCTGCTCAGCGTGAGGCTGTGTGAAACATGAACACAAGCCATGAAAATAGAACACAGCAAGCGCACAAAGGGCTGCAGGGACAACGGCAGTGAGAGGTGACAATTTGGGCGCTGGGGAGCCAGGGGGACAGGCAGCACTGCCACCAGGAGCCAGCTGCATCCCCGAGGGTTCCCTGGGGAACAGCCAGGAGGAGCCAGGACAAGCACACACAGCAGGTGCCTCTCCTGGGACACTTTGGGAATCCTCTCTTCAGGGAAGGGATGGATCCCAGAGAGAATTCCTGAACAGCAGCCTCTAAAGGATGGATCCAGAGGGATTTCCTGAGCAGCCTCTAAAGGATGGATCCAGAGGGATTTCCTGAGCAGCCTCTAAAGGATGGATCCAGAGGGATTTCCTGAGCAGCCTCTAAAGGATGGATCCAGAGGGATTTCCTGAGCAGCCTCTAAAGGATGGATCCAGAGGGATTTCCTGAGCAGCCTCTAAAGGATGGATCCAGAGGGATTTCCTGAGCAGCCTCTAAAGGATGGATCCAGAGGGATTTCCTGAGCAGCCTCTAAAGGATGGATCCAGAGGGATTTCCTGAGCAGCCTCTAAAGGATGGATCCAGAGGGATTTCCTGAGCAGCCTCTAAAGGATGGATCCAGAGGGATTTCCTGAGCAGCCTCTAAAGGATGGATCCAGAGGGATTTCCTGAGCAGCCTCTAAAGGATGGATCCAGAGGGATTTCCTGAGCAGCCTCTAAAGGATGGATCCAGAGGGATTTCCTGAGCAGCCTCTAAAGGATGGATCCAGAGGGATTTCCTGAACAGCCTCTAAAGGATGGATCCAGAGGGATTTCCCAAAGCAGCCTCTAAAGGATGGATCCAGAGGGATTTCCTGAACAGCAGCCTCTAAAGGATGGATCCAGAGGGATTTCCCTGCACACCTCTAAAGGATGGATCCAGAGGGATTTCCCAAACAGCCTCTAAAGGATGGATCCAGAGGGATTTCCTGAGCAGCCTCTAAAGGATGGATCCAGAGGGATTTCCCGAGCAGCCTCTAAAGGATGGATCCAGAGGGATTTCCTGAACAGCAGCCTCTAAAGGATGGATCCAGAGGGATTTCCCTGCACACCCCTGGCCGCGGCCATCCCCCTCTTCCTGAGGCTTCCATGGCCGTTTTTCACCCAGGAGACACAAACCAAAGGCAGCTGCTCACAGGATGCCCCAAAATGCCCCAGAGCAGCCCCAGGAGAAGTGAGGACGCGGCACAAAGGCCCAGGGTGGCTGAGGAGTTGGGTGATTTCTGATTTCGTTCCTCTCCCACCCCTGCCTGCCCCCAGTGGGCTGGGAGAAGCTGGGGCAGGCTCCTCAGCGGGAGGAGGTCTCTGGAAGATGATGGAGCCAGGAAAGCCGAATTTTCCAAATGCCTGGAAAGAGAAGCACAAGGACTCCTCATGCATGGGAAATCTTTTGCACAGGGGATTCTTGCAGGTATTTCAGTACAATAATCACTACCTCTGCTCAAATAGATTAATCTGGGCTGGGAGGGACCTTGGAGCTCATGGCATTCCAGCCCTGCCGTGGCAGGGATACTTTCCTCTACGCCAGGATGCTCCAGGCTGGCCTTGCACACTTCCAGGGATGCAGGGGCAGCCACAGCTTCTCTGGACACCTACCAATTCCCAACCTCACAGGGAATTCCTTCCCAAAATCCCATCCAAACCCTTCTCTTTCCTTCTGCAGCCATTCCCTGTGTCCTGCTGCCCCAAGCCCTTGCAAACAGCCTCTCTCCATTTTTCCTGCAGCACCTGAAACCCTCATTGTCTTTCTGAGGGACTCGTGATTGCCTGCACATTCTGT
Organism: Geospiza fortis; assembly: GCF_000277835.1. NCBI lineage: Eukaryota > Metazoa > Chordata > Aves > Passeriformes > Thraupidae > Geospiza > Geospiza fortis. The sequence goes on from NW_005054530.1 coordinate 866,098, forward strand.
GCTGTTTTGGGATAATGAGAATTCCTATTCATCTGCAGTCTTCCATGGCAATTTGTAACAACCTCCAAGAACAGGAGGCTCGTTTGAGATGTGCACTGATAGTGCAGAACAAAAGATTTAGATAAGGATTATTTGGGACACTGCAGGGAAGGGCTTGGAGGTTGAGGGCTCTGCTTTTCCTCCCCACATTGCTCATCCTCTCCATCCCTCTCCAGCCCCTGCCTTGGGTTGCTGTCCTTGGAGCTGCTCGAGAAGTTGTCACTGGGCAAGGACAGCGCTGCAGAACCACCATGGAAAGGAACCTGGCCTGCCTGGGTTGGCAGAGCAACTCCCTGGCCCTGCTTTCCTGCAGAGGGGGAATCGTGGGGTAATGACACCTGTGTCACAAATCTATTTATAGATTTTTTTAATTTTTAATTTTATTTTTATTCTAATTTATATATATATTTATATATTAACATATATAAATATTATGTTTATTAAAATATTAAATACAATCTATTATTTATTATAAATGATAAATTTATAATAAACTTAAAATATATATTTATCTATTGATATAAATATATCTGTATATTTTTACGTGTTTTATATATATGCATTTATATATATCTTTAGATATATAATAGATAATTATCTATTATCTATTATATTATATAGATGGATAGATTTTTATAATATAATATGCATATTTTATAGAATAAAATAGAATCAATTATTTGATCATATAAATGTAGAAATGCAGAATGAAGACAGATGAGAGCTGCCATGGGTGTGAACCTGGTTCCCATTTAATCTTTCATTTCATGACAGGAGCCAGCACTATTGATTTTTCCTAAGGCATTTGACCAAAAGGGAATTATTATTTTTTCTTTTAATCAGCAGAGGAAAGTGATTTTTATTTAAATAATTGCAGTGGGACTTGTTGGCATTGCCAGAAGAGGCAACCTTGCTGTTGCTATTGGATAGCAAAGCGCTTGAGGAGCCTTTCAGGGCAGAGGGGCTGTTACCGTGGGACAATCCATTTGTTGTTCCCTCCCAGGGACAGAGTGGGGTTCTTGGGGTGTCTGTGCGTGGGGAAGCCATTCCCTGTGCCAGCCCTCCCCAGCAGGAACGGCAGGGATGCTGCACACAAGAGCCTGGGGACCTGTGAGAAGAGAAAATGAAAGGTAACTGGTGGTGGTGGTGTAACCTCCAGGGGGCTGGAGCCACAGATGACAGGGTTTGTGCAGAGATGGGAAACTCCTAATCAAATCTGCTTGGGCAATATCCATCTGAGGGTTCAGCTCTCTCTGAGCCAAGGACTTCAGGGAGCTGAGCCTCTGAAGCTCTTTGGCCACTACAAACATCCTATTTTGGAGCTGTGTCCCTGCTCCCAGGCTGGAAAATGTCTCAGAGCCATAATTTTAGGACTTTTTTAGGTCCAAACGCACAGAATGAAAGTGCCTGCAGCTCTCACCCTCTCTGGAGAGGAGCAAGGGAGGAGGGCAGAGCTCCAAGCAGGAAAACTCAGAGGGTGCACGGAAAAGTTGGAAACTGACTTCAGGGGTATAAATTCCTTAACACAGAGGGAATGGGGGGAAAAGGGAAAGGTGAAATGATGCCTGCACATATTTGTTTTCCAGCACACCAGTAGGATCCCGTGGCTGACAGGGAGCTGTGACGAGCTACTCACAGGCAGTTTGATATTTCCCCTTAATGCAATGACATGCCTGAATGCAGAGAAGAACAGCTAATGAGATTCCTGCCTTGCCCCTTTCCTGTGTTTTAATTATAAACAAGCAGACGCAATTCATAACATCAAATAAGATTTCCCCACATTTCCTTCCAAAAACGGTTTTGAGCAGGATAAGGCACTTTAAATTTAATCCTTCCAAGAATGCACAAACACTGAATCCCTGATGCAGAACACAATCTTACCACGAGTTTATGTGGAAGCTTAATGCTTTTGTAAATTAATCAATAACACGGTTAAATTATATTTGCTCAGCTAATTATTTTCCGTGTCCTGTGAATTAGAAGTGCATCAGTCCCAGGGAGAAACCAGCCCTGCTGCTTGTGCCCCGTTGGTGTTTGCCTGCTGGTGCATCATTGAAGTGTTTGTTTGTTCTGCTGGGCTGGCAGCTTTTCCTTTGCTGCTGCAGTGCCAGCCAGGGCGCTGCAATGTAATTCCATTTTTCTTTCCTGTGTTGACCCTGCTAAATCCATCCCAGGAGGGAAATGCTGTACATTTCTAGGCTCTCCTCCAAACCCCCCTTGGGAGAGCAGGGTTTCACCCCCTGGGAAACCCTGGGGACATTTTTGATGCTGGGGATGGACCTTCAGTGGGTTCCCAGTGATTTTGAAGGGCGCAGCTCCCAGCAGGGGTGGGTGAGATGATGTTCAGGGGCTCCTTCTGACCTGAACTGTTCTGTGATTCCAGGAATTTGGTTATCCAAGAAATTTCCCCACTCACTTTTCCTGAAGCCCTGTGCCCAGCAGTGGCTGCAGCAGGCAAACCCAAAAGGACAAGCCAGGGCTCCAAGGGCCAGAAGCAGCAGGAGAGGACCCCTGCCTTCCCTTTTTCCATGTTTTCCATGTTTTCATGGGCAGCAGCCAGATGCAGAGGTTGGGTAAGTCACTGGATATGAAAGAAAAACTGAATGTGGAAAGATTTGTAGGATGCTTCTGACTTTGCCTCCCCTCCTAGCCATGGTTTTGCACACACAAACACACCTGGGTCCCATAAAATATTCCCTGAAAATGGGACTTTTCTCCCTTTTCTGTCCCTGGCATGCCAGCGAGCTGGGCATGCCTTTGCTTTCTGCTTTTGAGGAGACATAAATGGCAAGGGAAAAAGGAAGTTCAGATGAACAGCAGCAGGCTTGGGTTTCAATATCCAGCTGGCTATAGCCTAAATTGTTCTTTTGCTGTGTAACAAATTAGGTTTTCTCTTAACATAATGGAGCTCAATTTGGCCACAGAAGGATCCTGGTTTATGCCTGGGTTTTTATTTCCCATGCTAGGGCACACTCAGAGATTGGGCTGGATATTTCGTGCATACATTCATAGCTAGCAGAATTTGTAAAAAGGACCTGCTGTTTTCTGTCTGATTGGGGTTTTTTTCCCTTAGATTTTTACCTGTGGTTTCTGTTGTTCTGGTTTTCACAGTTCTCCTCACCTGGCATTTTCCAGGAAAGAAAAAAGACAAGAACTCTTCAATGGGCAGTTCACCTTCTTGCCATAAATCCAAAGGGGTTTTGTTTTGTTTTCCTGAACAGAAGTGGTGTTTTTCTGGACTATTTGTGCAGGTCTGGCTCCCTCAGCTCCCGGGGCTTCCCACTGCAAATCCCCAACACGGGCAAATTGCTGATTTCTGCAGAGGAAAACAGTTTGTTAGGTGGCCCAAATGCCATGCTGAGGAGCTGCATGTGCAGTCCTTGGAGCAGGAGGGGATCTCTGGAATCCTGCCTGTTCCCACAGCTCCATGTGCAGCAAAAGGAGGGTCTAGAGGTGTAAAAAAGGCTCTGGATGTTATATCTAGAAAAACAATATTATTTTGGTAGTACCTTGGCTAACTTTGAGAGTAACTTGGGTTATTTTTATAGTGCCTTGGATTATTTTGAGAGTAAGTTGGGTTATTTTGGAAGTACTTTGGTTATTTTGATAGTGCCCTGGATTATTTTTGTAGTGCTTTGTGTTATTTTGGTAATACTGTGGGTTATTTTGGTATTAACTTTGGTTATTTTGGCAGTAACTTGGGTTATTTTGGAAGTACTTCGGTTATTTTGGTAGTACCTTGTGTTATTTTGGTAGTACCTTGTGTTATTTTTGTAGTGCTTTGTGTTATTTTGGTAGTACTTTGGGTTATTTTGACAGTACCTTGTGTTATTTTGGTGGTGCCTTGGGTTATTTTGATAGTACTGTGGTTATTTTGGTAGTGTCTTGGCTTATTTTGGTAGTGCTTTGTGTTATTTTGATAGTAGCTTGGGTTATTTTGCTAATGCCTTGGGTTATTTTTGCTGTACTTTGGTTATTTTGGAAGTATTTTGGTTATTTTGGAAGTACCTTGTGTTATTTTGATAGTACTTTGGTTATTTTAATAATAACTTGGGTTATTTTGGTAGTGCTTTGGTTATTTTGTTAGTGCTTTGGTTATTTTGTTAGTACTTTGGTTATTTTGGCAGTGCTTTGGTTATTTTGGTGGTGCTTTGGTTATTTTGTTAGTGCTTTGGCTATTTTGTTAGTGCTTTGTCTATTTTGTTAGTGCTTTGGCTATTTTGTTAGTGCTTTGGTTATTTTGTTAGTGCTTTGGAATAGCTTTTTGTGTGCTGAGGCTCTGCTCCTGCCTCGGGGTGCATTTTGTGTGACAAACAGCAATAAGTGGCTCGAGATTACCCCACGGTATGGAATCCTGCTGCAATGAAGAGCTGAGCTAAGCAGCTGAGGGGTTTGGGGTTTTTTTTCTGCCTGGGAAAGAAGGGATAACAGTGAATAAAGACAAGATAATAACGGCTTAAAAGAAAAGCATTCACTCAGGGATTGATTTACTGTAGGCTTAATGGAGGGTTGCCTGGAGAGTTTATCCAGCAGGGGAAGGTAAGCTGAAATACATGGAAAAATATCCCTTATTTCAGAGAATAAACACAGCTCTCTGTGTACATCCTAATTATCCTCCTTTCAGGGAAAATTAGTATTTCCTTTGTAGGTCAAATTCATCCACATTTTTAAAATTTTTTAGAGGCAGCAAACTCGTGGCTCACAGCCTTTCTCTGCCAGTATTGCACACACTGGATGCTTGCCACTGAACTCTTGTGGTATGTACATATATTTTTAAATTATTATTTATCTGTTTTTAAAATATATATGTATATTTAATACATATGTTTTTATACAGGGATCTTTTGTACAATCAGCCCAAGATTTTTGCTGAGTCCCACTCACACACACCAGCACATAAGGAACATAAACAACCACAATATTTGCCCACAGTTCCCATTAAAACAGGCTAAATTACATTGTTCCCATTACATTGTTCCCTCCTTCCCCTCAGCTGCTCACAGCAGTGTCCCCTGGGTGTCCCCTGGGTGTCCCCCCTCCTGCTGCTGGCTCTCACCCACCAAAGGCTCCAATCCCGGCTCCACAGGAGCCCCACGCAGCCACGGGGCACTCCCTGGGTGTATTGCTGCGCTTTAATCCCATTTTTCTGAGCAGCTCTCCTCCTCTCTGCAGCCATGGCCCGGTGATGTTGTGCATTGCTGCCCCTCCCAGAGCATCCCAGGAGAATCATTTCCAGCAGCCCAGCCGGATCAGGCAGCCAGGAGAGTGGATGCAGGGCACGAGGCATGGTCTGTGCTCCAGCTGTGCTCGCCCTCAGGGGCTGCCTGCCTGCCTGCCTGCCTGGAGACATTGCACAAAGGCTTCTCCTGGTTGTGCAGGCATCTCAAGCTGTAATTAAATTAATGCCATCACAGGCAAGGGCTGGTGTTTCCACACCAGCAAAAAAAACAAACAACAGAATATTTCCTTCTTCCACAGCACTTATAGGGCTTTGCTGGGCCAAATTATAAGTTTATTTTTTAACTTGTATTTTTTTCAGCTGGTTCAAAGAGCTGGAGGAAGCAGCAGCACATCAGCTGCTCCACCAGCTGTGAGCTGTGACTGTCCAGCCTTGTCTCAGTACTGCTAAATTGATACTTGGTGTAAGTTTTCTAAAATCTGTGATAAGTGTACACACTCAGCTCTGTGAAATTCAGAGGTCGGACAATTCTAAGTGCCAACAGCTTACATTAAACCATTAGGGCCACTAAGAGTGTCACCTGTAGTTTTGTACAGGATTAATGTAGGGAATACAAAATGGCACTTAGCATCTAAAAATTATAAAAGCCACATAAAAAAATATATATGCAAAAGCGTACTTCAAACATACTTCTGCTGAGAAAAAAAGGGCCTTGCTCCATGTCCTCTGTGTGCCTCACACACCTGTAAACAACAGCAGACCACACCAGGTGGACAGCCCAGGGTTTCGGCAGAGGAAAGCAGCCCTGGTGGGTGCAGCAGCATTGCCTGGGCTGCCTGAGGCAGAGCAGCCTCTGCCAGGGCTGTTTGCCCGGGCTTGCAGGGATCTGGGAGGGACTCTGGGGCCGTGCCTGCACATCCGCTGCTCACAGAGCATCCCCGCGGCACTGAGACCACTGGGGCGGCACACAAGGACAGCACTTCCCTTCTGGCTCTCGGGGGGATTGTCATCCCCCAGCTGTGCCTCTGCTCCTGGGCCCAAGGCAGCAGCTCTGAAGCCCAGCCGCCTCTTTGCTTTGTTGCCCCGGTGAATTTTGGAGCTGGGAGAGCGAGGCTTTGATGTTGGCTGGGATACTTGACTTTCCTGTACCTGTCTAAGATCATGATTAGGCTTTTGTGCTTGATCAAAACGAGAAATCTCCATTAAAGGGCTGCACCAAGTACCTGCTGCCTTGGTGAGAAGGCAAATAACCAGCAGCTGTTTTCCCAGCACCTAGGAAATGAGCCCCACTCAAGCCTCAAGTTGAGCTTTTGTTGTAAGAACAACCGTAATGACCCATTTCAAACAATATTCCAGCAGGAGGAAGTTCAGGCCTCCTGTACTGGATTTCAACAGAGCTGCAATCTTGCAGTTAAGAAATTGTCAGCCCTGCGATGAGGCACCTTTAATTGAATCCCTGCCACTTGCTTAATTACAGCAGCTCTTCGGGCACCCTGCGAGCAGCAGCGAAATCAGCCCTGCCCCACCTCTCCCAGGCTGCCATTGGCTGCAAACCTGCCCGGCTTGATGGGCTGCGCTCACAGGGGATTTAAAGCCAACAAACAGCAGGGCTTGGAGCGCCCAGGAATGGATTTCCCCCTCTTGGAGCTCCGGGCTGGATGGAACCTCTGCCCAGGAACCCGACCTGCTGCGCGAGGAAACGCTGGAGAAGACATTGCCTGTCCTGCAGAGTGCACTGGAGCTTTCCAGAGCCCAGGGCTCGTGTGAGTGGGTGACTTTGGCAGCTGGAGGAGCAGCTCTGGGGCAGCAGGAGGAGCATCTTTGGGGCCGCAGGAGCAGCATCTCTGGGCAGCATGTCCTGCTGCGTGCTGCAGATCACCGGGCTGATTTTCGGCGGCGTGGGCATGCTGGGCACGCTGGCGGCCACGGCCATGCCCCAGTGGAGCCTGTCTGCCCACGTGGAGGCCAACCTGGTGGTGTTTGAGAGCGTCTGGGAGGGGCTGTGGATGGACTGCATCAGCCAGCTGGGCCGCAGGCTGCAGTGCAAGCTCTACGACTCGGTGCTGGCGC
>NW_005054530.1:873715-877321 GCF_000277835.1 Geospiza fortis
CTGGGCTCCACAGGACCCTGAGGATCATCCAGTCCTGCCCCGGCCATGGCAGGGACGCCTTCCACATCCCAGGCTGCTCCTAGCCCCGTCCAGCCTGGCTTTGGGCACTGCCAGGCATCCAGGGGCATCCTGTGATCTTCCTGCTTGGCATGTGCTGGTTGACTTCTCAATTTGCCTCCAGGAGGGGTGATGTTGTTGCTCTGCTGCTTGCTGCTGACTTGGATCTCTGCTCTGTGATGCCTGGCAGGAGCTGTTCTCACACAGGTGTGCGGTCAGAGCACAGCCTCCATCTCTTTGGGAATGAGGAATGGCAGCAGCACTCGGCAGGCTCTCAGGGAAGGTCAGCAGCCTGTGCTGGGCTGCAGGCAAGGAGCTGCTGGGCAGTACCCAGACCCCTGAGGGGCAAAGGGAGCAGGGCATGGGAGTCCCTGAGGAGTGCTCTGGGATGAGCCTGGAGCTGGCAGCACGGCTCAGTGAACAGAGGAGCCTCCAGCTCCCAGTCCTGGCACAGAGCCGTTTGTGCTGCCCCAGCAGAGCCCTCTGGGACTGTCCATGGGTCTCTCTGACGCTCGTGGAGCTGGTGTATCCTCCTCATCTCCTCTGCAGGGCACAGAACGTGGCTCATGGAACAGATTTTTAACCATTTCCCCCCAGTACTGGCTTCCCTGCTGCTTGCCACCCCTCCTGCTCTGTAGGCAGCAGCTCCTCTGTAAAACTCAGCACAGAGCCTGCTCAGGGAGCCCTGTGCTCGTGCAAAGGGCAATTCCCGCTGCTCAGGGAGCCCTGTGCTCGTGCAAAGGGCAATTCCCGCTGCTCAGGGAGCCCTGTGCTCGCGCAAAGGGCAATTCCCGCTGCTCAGGGAGCCCTGTGCTCGTGCAAAGGGCAATCCCCAGCCAGGGAATGCACAGGCAGTCCCCACCTGCCCCTCGGAGCACAGAGCTGCTGCCCACAGCTCCCAGCACACCCAAAAAGCCAAGCCCTGACGTTGCTGCAGCTGCTCTGGGCTTGCCAGGCTGCCTTGGGAATGCAGCCTGGTCCTGTCTGTCTGTCTGTCTGTCTGTCCTGCAGGAGCCAGCAGCATTTGCATGGTTTGGAATTGCAGTATGCCCAGCTGAAAGCCTTGGAGCCTGCATTTGGTAAGTGCCCAGGGCAGGCCCAGCTCAGCAGGGATTTTCTGGTTCCTCACCCAGCAGTGATGGATTTGAGCATTTAAGGGACAATTTCATGGCACGGGGCTCAGGCTGACCCACAGCTGTGCCCGTGGCTGCTGAGAAAATCTCTAATGGCTGTTTGGGTGAGGAGAGCAATGTCTCTGTGCATTCATCTGGCTGCTCCATTTGAAAGGGAACATGGAAAGCTGCATTTAATTAAAGGAGCCTTTTATTAACTTGCCTTCAGATGGACTGAGGTGAGGCAGCGCCGTGCTCCGCAGAAATTCATGACATGGATTAACTCAGGAGCATTTGCATTGAAGGCAACCAGCTCAGATCCTGCCCGGGGAATTTTCCAGGCCCCACAAAACTGGTTTAATGTCTCCAGCTCATCACTCGAGCAGTCAAATCAGCACTTACTAATCCTAGATGGGAATTGAAGAAAACACTTGTAAACAGGTTTTTCTAGCACTGAACCATATTTTGTTTTCCTATTGTCTTATGAAGTCTGTCAGGGCCGCTGTCACTGACAGCTGATTTCAGTGGAGTCATCCTGGTGACTTTGGTAATAATTTCCGCCACCCTGAGGAACTCCACCTCCTATTTCATTGTGATTTTTTCCTTATTGTGATTTTCATTTTGTTTAATATGGAACTATTTGGTGGGTAAGCCAGAAGTGCACATTTTGGAGGAATTTAGATATGACATTTGTGATTAACAAAGCAGGGGATGAAGACATTTGCAATGCAAATCTGATACATATTTATGTGTAGGTAATGGATTTAAATGATGATGTATTCCGTGTAATGCAACTTTATGCAGATGTAAGTGCTTAAGAAGTAATTAAGTACAGTTTTCTGTAACATTAATTAGAGGATCCCGAATGCTTCCACTATCAGTGGGCTCATCTAGGAACCAAACTGGAACTGGGTGTGCCATTTGCACAGAGCAGAAAGAGCAGAAAGGTAAAACTGTTTTATTTGAGCGTTGAACATCCATTTCAAAGCAAACCTGAGCTTTTCATGTCTGGCATTAGCACCTGATGACTGCATATTCCCCATTTCTGTCTTTTTCCAGCTGATCAAAAGAGGAGCTCAGGCAGCCCCGTGCTCCTGTGTGGCCTTGGAGCCCAGCCCCGAGTCCAGGGCAGAGCCAGGCTGGGCTGCTGCTGGCACGTCTGGGGTTGAGGGGCACAAATGGCAATTTCTGGGATGTGTGGGGCATCTCAGGCTCACAGGGACACGTTTCAGAGCGTGTGGCACTAACATTTCAGAGCTTGCTGCAGGAACAGCTGCCTCAGGTGGAGCTGATCTGCAGGACAGGGAACTGGGGCTTGCCTCCTCCTGCTGAGCAGAGCTGGAATTCCCACAGTGTGGATGCTGCTGGGGAAAATCCCTCTTAGAGGATCAGCAGGTGTTTTATGTCTATGCAAGGAAGGCATTTGGCACTGAAGGGGTGCCTGCTAAGGGACACAGAGATTTTCCTCCTCCTTTGCCCTGGTCAGGTGCTCTGAGCTGACTCTGGGAGCAGGAAAAAGAAGCTGTAAGACTTTAGCAAGAAAAACCCTGGAGTTTGCAACTGACCTGCTGCTGTGGATGAGTTTTCTGAGGGGAGCAGGAAAAGCCTGGCTGGTGGAGGAGCTGGGACACATCCCCATGCCCAGGGCTGCTCCTGCTGGGTTCTATCCAGCCAGAGCCCACATCCAGTGGCCCTGAGCATCCAGGGGGATTCCTGGAGCTTCTCTGGTGGCTGGAGTGTCCCTTCCATGGGACAGGTGAGGCGAGGATGCTCAGGAACAAGAGCAAAGGCTTTTTGGGAAGGAGCCCCCTCAGTGCTCCAGGGCTGGGAACGATCCCTGCTGACTGCACTTTTCTGTGGCAGGGAAAGGGCTGGCCTGGGGCTGTCGCTTGTAAAACCTCGGTCTGGCTCCTGTGGGCTGCAGCTCTGCTCTCCTGCAGGGGGAAGCTGCCCTGGGGCTCTGTGCCCACAGCCCAGGCACAGCTGGCAGAGCCCTCAGCCTCCCTGCACTGCTGGGAAAGAGCTGGGTAAATATTGTCTTATTAATATTGTTATATATGAATAAATTTACTCATATTGTTAAATATGAATAAATCTCTGCTGTAATATCCTGGTGGTTTGATTTGCTTTGATGTTTGGTGATTGCAGGACAAAGGGACTTTGGGAACAAATGTGTTGAGCTGAGCTCTTGCTGTGTATTTGAAATAAACGCATGGACTTGTTAAGAAAACCCACAAGTGCCTGAGATTTTTTTTTTAATTCTTTATTTTAACGGGAGACAGAGGAGTCCTGCAGCTTTGTTTGGATAAGGGCGGAGTGCACCGGGGCACGGCCCGCGGGGTTTTCCCTCTCGGTTTGGGAGGGCACCGCCTCCTTTCATCCCAAACTCCGGCTGCATTCCTCCCTTCCCCTTGGCCGCGGTACCCGGACGGGGCAG
>NW_005054530.1:877589-880601 GCF_000277835.1 Geospiza fortis
CCCACATCTCCCTGAACCTGCAGCCTGCCCACATCCCCCTGAACCATCCCAGCCTGCCCCACATCCCCCTGAACCATCCCAGCCCACAGCTCAAAGTGCAGAGCCCCTTGTCCCTCTGGGAGCCGGCCTGGCACCAAACCTGCTGCCCACAGCCAGCAGGGACACCAAGAACACCCCAAGGACATTGACACCCGGCCCTTCACCCCCCAAACTGTTTGTAGAGACTGATTAGAGCACCCATCTTTCCTCTCAGTCCCTCCTCATCTCGCTTTGCCTTCACAAACTCGGGTTATCACCGCCTTCACCCTTTTTAACAACATTTGCACCAGCCCCTCCTGCATTTTCTCTGTCTGCTCCCTGCAAGTAAATCCCGAGGGTAAAGCAGACCCTGCAGCCCCTGAATCCCTGAGATCCCTGCCCACTGAGAGCCCAGCTCTCCCATCTCCATCATCTTCCAGCTGAGAAATCCAAATCTGCAGGGCTTTGGAGACCCTGACCCGAGTGTGGGATGGCCACTCGTGTCCTGCTGTCCTGGCTGCTGTCCTGCTGTCCTGGCTGCATGTTAAGGACTCCAGAGGCCACAGACAGAGTCTCTGCAGACTGAGCTTCCTGTTCAAGTCATCCCAAACTAACTCAAGTGAAGGTTTAAAGGAAAATAAACTAAATTATAAAATAAATATAAAAATAGTCAAATGACCTCCAATGACCCCTATGACCTGGAGTAGCCCCGATTGTGACCTCAAACGACCCCTACGACCTGGAGTAACCCCGATTGTGACCTCAAATGACCCCGAGGAGGGTCAAAAATGACCTAAAGTAACCCCTGGAGAAACCAAAAAATTCTCAAATGACCTAGAGTAACCTTTGTGTCCTCAAATGACCCCTATGACCTGGAGTAACCCCAATTTGACCTCTCATGACCCCTATGACCTAGAGTAACCCCAATTGTGACCTCAAATGATCTCTTGTGACCCCTGTGACCTAAAGTGACCCTGAGTAGGGACTTAAATAACTTTTAGTAACCTGTACTGGTTTGAAAATAATCCCAAATGTCCACTGGACTCAGGCACTGGTCCTATAGGGCTGAACAGGCCTTGCTGACCCCCCCTTGGCTCCCCAGTTCCCAAGTCATCTCCTGGGAATGGGAATCACAGACACAAGTTGAGGCAAGTCTTATTCAGGGTTTTGTTTTGGTTTAATTAAGGGGGGGGAAAGGAAAAATAGCACTTTACCTTTGTTGAGCTGTTCTACAGCCAGTTTAAGTTATGATGAAGAACTGCTGCTGGTGCACTCTTGCTGGGGTGATTGGTGCCTGCTGTTCTTCAGCTCTCAGCAGTCCCACAGCAGGGGGCTCATCTGAGAGACCAGGCCGGGCACTCAGTGTTCTGTCTCTGCAGCAGCAATCCCGAGAGCCCAACTGCCCTTGGGGTCTTTGAAACGCTCCCTGCTGAGCTGGTCCGTGTTGAGGATGCAGAGCCCCTGGGCCAGCCACCACGGGCTCTTCGTGCCACTCCTTCCCAGATAACTCACTTCAGCTGCTGGGGTCCTCCTGTGAGCCCAGAAACGGCAATGGGATCCACTCCCACACACCTTGGTGGCATCGGGGTACACTGAGTGCCAGTGTGCACCACAGCTGTCCCTCTGTGGGTCAGACGTGCCAGGCTGTGGCATCCACACAGTCCAGGAGACCCAATTCTCCTTTTCCTCCACCTGGGTAGCAGCAGGGCCCCTCTAATCCTGGTCAAGGTACAGCTGGTCTCCTCCTGTAAATGTGTTCCTGAGAACAAGAATTGGCTCTTCATGAGAACCAGTCATGTTATCATTCCTATTCCAGCAGCAGTTCTGTCCACGAGAGGCTGGAGCAGCACTGATGGCGGGTGCTCCACTTCTCAGTTCAGCTACCCAGGCTGCTGAGGAGGAGGGGGGTTCTCCATCCCATGCTGCTGAAAGAGAAAACAGAAATTACCTCGTGGGATGGGGCTCCGGGTGTCAGGACCTCGTGCACGGCGAGCTCAGGTGCGAGTGTGGAGGCTCACGGCACATCCTGAGGGACCCTTCTGCGTGTGGGGCTAACGAGCACCAAGGGTTAAACACACAGAGTTTAAAAAAGGAGGAAAAGGGGCCTTTCTTCACTCCACCTTGGCCTCCAGCCTCCTGTCCTGAGCCCAGCCCCTCCCGGCAGCCTCAGACTCGGCGCCGCGGCCGGCCCACCGAGGCTCCCATCAATTATATTAATTGCCGGAGCGCCGGGGAGCAGCGGAGCCACACGCGCGGGGAGGGACCCGAGAGACGCGAGGAGGGAGGATGCTGCAGGAGGAGAAGCGTGGGAGAACAGAGGTTTTCAGAGAAGAGTTTTAAGGGACGGAGGAAAAAATGTTTGTTGGCTTTCCAGCCGGGAAGAGCAGCACTTCCCGAGGGCGGTGCTGTGGGCAGGCGGGACCAAGCTGAGGGCCAGGGAATTCCCGTTGTTCCTTACTGGCGCTTCCAATAAATCGCCCCTATGGGGTCTGATCACAGCTCAGGGTTTCTTTACCTTTTTGGGGTGTTCAGGGTCATTGTCCCAGCCCTACTTGTGACACCAGTCAGGCTGACATTCTCTATCCTTGCCGGTGCGCTGAACAACTTCCCATTGCTCTCTAATTATTCGGGTCATTGTCACAATCACGAACAGCAGCTCCGCCTTCTGCCCTGCCGAGGCAGCAGATCCGTGACCCACGGCAATCTCTCTAAAGCCTCAAATGGTCCCTTTTTAGGACAGTGAAGATGTACATCCTAAGCAGGAGAGGACGCAGAATTCCCTTTCCCTGTTTCCCAAGAATAAGAAGGCCGGGAATTGCTTTCTTCCCATGGTAACTGGCAGGAACAAGGTTCCCTCTGCTATCACTCCATCTTTAGCACCCTCATTTGTCACAGATACTCAGTTCTATTTCAGGGACTCCCGTCAGACAACTGATGACTGTTACCAGAAGCAAATTCCCAAAGCGTTTTTTTCTCCCTGGGAGCAGCAGGAAT
>NW_005054530.1:881523-888763 GCF_000277835.1 Geospiza fortis
CGCTGCTGTGCGGGACGAGTCTGCGGCTCTCTGGGATCGCGTTTCACGGAGTAACAGCCGTGCCGCGCTCCCAGCCGCGGTTTTATGGGATGGGCTCCGTTTTCGGGAGGCAGCGGGATGGGTGTCCCCGTGCCCACCCCACGGGTCCCAGAGAGAAGCTGCTCCTGTGGCCGAGGAACAGTGGGAAAAACTGAACAGTCCTGGCGGAAACCGATGGAAAAACAAGTTTGGTTTGGTTTTGGACTTGACATTTTCCCCCTGGCCCCCACCTGAGCCGGGTGTTTTGCCTTAGGGAACGGGAGACAGAAGGGGGAATGGGGAAAAAGATAATTTGTTAGCCCAAAAGGGACGAGCTTATTTCTGTTTATTTCCTGAAACACCTGGAATGATTTGGGTCTCCAAAGCACCTGGGAGCCTCCCTGTGAATCCTGGGTGGAGCCGTGGTTATAAAAGGAGGAAAGGATGGAGGGAAGGGGGGGTTTCGGGGGGGAGAGGAGCAGCGGTGCCTTGGGGATTTGCATCTGGAAGCGGCCGCCAGTTTCCTGATGGGAGTCCTGGAAACAGAACTCGGTGAGAAATGTGAATGCTGCAGCTGGAGCGCTGAGAGGGGAGAGTCTGCAGGGAATGTCGTCTGGTGAGTCTCCTCATGCCCCATACCTGATGCTGTGCTGGCACCGAGCCACCTCATTCCCACTTAAACTCTCTTGAAATGCACTTAGATTACAAACTGGGCTACAGAATGCACGTGGGAAGCTCTGTGTCCCTAAGGGAATGCTCTAGGGATGTGCAGCCTCTGAACTGCACAAATAACTCCTGCTCCCACAGAAACCTGGTGGTTCTAGGGCAAGAGTGCCAGAAAAGTGGCAGCTTCAGTGCCACCCCAATACGTGATTGTCCTTGGGGCTCTCGGGGTCGGGAGGAAATGGTGTTCCTGCCCCTCTGGGAAAGCAGGAGCAGGATCAGTTCTGCAGCTGTGTCTTTTTCCTGCTCTCTGTCTCAAGGATGCCCTGGAGTGCTCTGGCTCAGGATAATCTGTGTGTGAGAGCTTCCCGTGCCTGTGTCAAACCCCTCTGGGGACAGAATGCGTCCAAAAAGCTTCATTAACCCTTTCTCTTCTGCTGCTAGGGCAGCGTGTGGCCCCAGGTCATCCTCCCTGGAGCAGGGACACTGTGAGGATGAGCCACAGGGATTCAGCCATCAGACCAGGTGAGGATCTCTTTCTGCTGGGTAATTGCTTTTGCTGGCTTTAATGTCACAGCTACAGTGCTCCTTCAGACCCTGTGCCCTGCAGCAGCACTCAGAGCCCCTGTGCTGGGCAGGAACAGCTCTGGTGAGGGAAATGGATGTGTAGGAAACTTTCAGAGTTTGACAGAAGGCTCACATAGTGTGTGTCTGTATGGAAATTTGAGATAAGAAATGCTGACTTAGAAATGCCACGGAATAGGACAGACATTGCTGAGAGAGAACTGAAGCTAGAAGTTTTAAAGCATGACTTTGTAAATAAGACTAGATACCTTAGAGAAACAGAACTATGAAAGATGCATTGTAGTAAGATTCACGAGGGGTAGTTTTAGATGATTGGCCTTAAGGCATTTACAGCATGGTGTGGCAAAAGCTGCTAGGCCAAGAAACACTTAGAGTGCATTGGAATTAGGCAATAGTTGGCTTCTGATTGTGATGGCGTGGATTATAACGTCTGTATTGTCTCACCGTTGTCATGAGACTGAACATGGAATCACAGTTTTTAAAATGCCCCTCACTTGCCCCATCTCTGGGTCAGAAAAGAGCATAATCTGATAAATTGGTGCTTTGTGCGAGGAAGATTTATCGGATTCCTTCCAATCTTCTCTGGGGTTTTTGTGCCAAAGGGGATCTGACCCCAGAGCCACACAGGGTGTCTGCTGTCTGCATAAATGTCAGCGAAATTTGCCAAGTCTGACAGGGAAGCAAAACCATCTGGGGTTTGTTTGGCCAAAGAGGGAACGTGAAGATGTCCGTGCTAGCAGTGGGTGTGAGTGCTGCCAGGCTGGGGCTGGGTGGTGCCTCTGGTCCCTCACAGGTCAGGGCAGGGAGGGAAGCTGCAGGTGAGGGCAATTTTGGCTGTTTCAAGCTGCTTGGTCCAGAACTGGCAGTACTGGAAGAACAGCTTTCCTCCTTCTTTCTGTCCATCACTGAGCAGAACATTAAGTTGATGCTGCACGAAGCCCTCTCTTTTGTGGATTGTTGTTTGGTAGGTTTGTTTGGTTTTTTCCTGTTTTTAATGTATTTCTAAGTGGTGCAGTGAGGAGCAAGTTGCTGGGTTACATGGCTCTGACTGACATATCACACAAGAGGGCACGTGTGTGTGCACGTGCTTCCTGGCACATCCAGGTGTGCAATCCTGAGTGAGGATTTCCAGCCTCAGCTCCCCGTGACACAGGCTTCTAACAGCTCAGTTACTCCAGACAGCTCCCCTCCTTTCCTGGACACATCCCTGCAGTGGGACCAGACTCGCCCTTGCCCTGCAGGAATTCCCTGCTCCTCTGGAGAGGGGGTGAAGCCAAAGCTTAGGAGCAAAGGACAACGACCAAACCAGGACCATTGTGTCCTTGATGCATCCAGGACAACGCGTTTTCCTTGTTCCCAGCACTGGTGAATCCAAACAAGTTTTATTTTTGACAAGATTGCCTGTTCCTTCACTTCTCCAGCTTTCCCCCCACACCTGGCCTTGCAGCTGTAGCTCACCTTGTCCTGGCTGTGGCTGATAAAATTTTAATTTTTTAGCAGCAAGCCATTCTTTTAAAGAGCACAAAGAGTGTACAAGGCAGAAGAGATTTTGGGAAATATATCCAAATAAGGGACTCTGCCTTCCTGCTTTTCCTGTAGTTCTCCCTCCTGTTTTCACCTGGCTGGAAGGATGGGCATGGCCCATATTTATCATATGAAAGTGGTGTTACTAAATTTGTCCAGAAGTTCTGATTACAGTCACTCATTTTCTGACAGTAAACATTTTCGTTTTGCCTTTCCCCTGTTGTTCCCAGGTGCTGCCCAGGATGTCTCTGTGTGGTCCCTGCACAGCTCAGCTGCATGTGACAGGACTGTGTGGCCTGACAAGGCAGGAACAGCTGGCTGTGCTCTGGAGTGCCTTGGACCTTCCCCTGGCAGGTTTGGGAGGGGTTTCTCTTTGGGATTTCTTGTGATACACCACCCCTTTGTACAAAGTCCAGTGGTAAAGGACTGACAAGTGGGATCTGGGATGAAAATGGTTCTATTAAAATCAGGCAAAGAATGCAATAAGAAAAAGATGAGCTTCCTTTTAATGTCTGAAATAGTTAGGAATGAAAATGCTGGCAAAGGGCACTTTTGTGTTTGAATTGGTGTCACCTCTCATGGATAAAACCCCATAGTGAGCCATCAGAGCAGAAGTGTGAAAACTGGATCCTTTGACTTCCACAGTGGACTTAATTTTCTCTTCCTCCTCTCTTTCAGGACAGGAAAAATCATCAAACTCCTCCCATGTTTGCCAAAAGCTTCGGTGTTCAAGCAGCCAAAGCCAAGAGGCCTCAGCACCAGGGCTCTGCGCTGGAGGGCTCTGGTGCTGCCCACGCTGTGGGGTAAGTCAGAGGGACACAGGGCTCCTCTTTTCCTCTCTGCTGGCATGAACTGCCTGGGGAATGCCATTCCTGACAGCCCAGCCCTGGGACAGGGTGCACAGGGCTCCCAGGAGAGGGAAGAGATGAGGACCTGACTCCATGTTTCAGAAGGCTTGATTTATTATTTTATTATATATTGTATTAAAACTACACTAAAAGAATAGAAGAAAGGATTTCATCAGAAGGCCAGCTAAGAATAGAAAAAGAAGGAATGACAGCAAAGGCTTGTGGCTCAGACAGAGAGTCCAAGCCAGCTGACTGTGATTGGCCATTAATTAGAAACAACTATTGGCCATTAATTAGCAACAGCCCCATGAGACCAATCACAGATGCACCTGTTGCATTCCACAGCAGCAGATAATCAATGGTTATGTTTTGTTCCTGGGGCCTCTCAGCTTCTCGGGAGGAAAACTCCTAAGGAAAGGATTTTCCATACACGATGTGTGTGACACAGCCCCATCCCTGCCTGCTGGAAGGGACACAGAGACAGCCCTGCCCGGAGCCATCCTTGTCAGCAATGCAGGGATGGCACTGCCTCTGGGTGAGAAGGGTTTATTGCTCAGACAGGCATCAGCCTCAGAGGCCAGCAGACTTTACAGAGTAAGTAGCTGGCTGCAGCTCAAGAGCAGTCACAGTTCTCTGCTAGAAGGCAATGTGTAACTTCCTAACCCAACAGACAGCTGCCACAGGGCTTATTTTGCTTTTCTGGCCTATCACCTTCACTTAACTCTGCTGCACTGTGGACACTTTTGTCCAATGGCTTCTCACTTGCACACAGATGCTTTTGTTATAATTCTCAACTCTTACTTTACTCTAGACAACCCCACCCTCACATTATAAACCCTTCACCACCTCACCTCTACAGTTCCTCACTGACTTAAGGCATGCTCTTACTTACACCCCTAGAAACACAATTATTTTATGTATTCTTTTTCTGTTAATGCCTGTGTATTGTATTTTGACATCAATCCAAGCTTCTTCCCAGACTGCAGATCAAATCTTTTGGTGTCTCTGGAAGTTTCTGGTTTTCCAATCCCCACGTCTCCCCTCTCTGTGTTAAGGAATTTTTATTAATAGATTTGTTACGTATTGGTTGTATATATTAATGTAAATAAGGTGTTATTAGTAGTAGTATTATAACAAATAAAATGTATTTAAAATATAAAATTTTGTTATATTTGTTAATTATGGTGGTAAATTTAATTTAGTAAATTGTTTAGTTAGGTTTTATTACTCATTCTTATTTTTGATATTTTTCAAAGTTGTATATTTTTATAAATAGATTTTGAGTTATTAGATACATTTATAGAAAATATTTCATTAATTTTTTTATATTTGTTTGTGTCTTAATACAAGAAAATTTATTGTTTATTGTTGTTTTGTTTTGTAAAACTGCGTGTTTAATACTTTTGATATCTGTTAAAAAGTTATTTCATGTAAAGGATGTAGTGTTAGATTGTTCATTTAGATAATATTTTAATTGATTTAATTGTTTTAGTGTTGTTGAAATAATAGGTGGCATAAAAAGTGATGTGTTGTTTCAAGTTTCAAGGTTTAAAATTATTTTTATATTTTGATTAGTATTGATGGATAAATTATTTTTAAAGGTTTATATTGGTAATTATTTTTATATTAAGAGTTAATAATGTACTTTTTTCATCATATGGATTATTTGTAATTGGTATATTGATTAGGTAAGTAAAGAATGAATTTTTTTGAGTAGTGATAGATAAATACAAAGTATTTAAACTTGAAACTTTAGTTGAAGTTGTTTAAATGTTTGGTTTAGGTTGGTCAATTGGTAAAGTTGTATAATTAAAAGTAAATAAACTAAATAGAGGCATAATATTTGATTGAATTTTATATTTTTCAGTTATTATTTAATAAGAATTTTACACTATTGATTTTTATATTTATACAGAAACTTAAAGTTTATAGTTTTTGGTGGGTGTAATACAAGATGTTAGGTGTAAGTTGGAATTCTGGTGTAATTTCCATTTCTATTGACATTGTGTCATTTACATTGGTATTTTAGTGGTGGAGTGCTCAGTGTGGTTTTTCGTGTGATGTGGTTTTATGTTTTTTATTGAAATTTACCTGGGTTTTTGTACTTGCTGAGATGTAAGTAAACTTCATGTTTTCATATGAGAAATAAACTACTGATACATTTTGGCTTATAAAATTGCATAGAGATTTGTGAGATACCTATTTAAGATGTTATTATAATTTTTTTGTTATAAGTATGAAGAAATATTAGAATAAAATAATGCATGCAGTAAAGAAAAAAATTAAATTAATTAGGAATTATTTAGTTTATATATATAATTAGTGACATGTGAAATGATATATTTATTAAGTATTAAAATATTGTTTATTAAGTTTTAAAATATTATTTTCAAGTTTGTAACAGTTGATGAATTTTAAATTAGTGGAAGGTTACCTAATTGTTAAAAATAGGTTCAGCTGTTATGTCAATAAAGTTAAATTGTTAAGTTAAAATTATTTGAATTTTATTTTTGATGTAGCAAATATTTGGGATTGTTGTTAATTATTTTATTTAGGTAGAGTTAGGGTTTGATTATAGTTTAAATTGTAATTGGTGGATGTTACTTAATACATTTTTATATAAGGTTTTTAAAAATAGTAGTTATAAGTAAAAATTTTAGGATTAAAGATTAATTAAATTATTTAATAATTGGGGTTTTTAAAGTTTTTTTAGAATAGAGATGTTTTGAATATAGTAAACTTATTTTTTAAAGATTTGAAAGTGATTATAGACAGGATTGTCGGTTTGGATTTAAACATTGAAAGTGTGAGGGTGGAGGAAATGTAGTTGTAGGAGAGACTGAAAGTATGAAACTTAGAAAAATAAACTAATGTTGTAGTTGGATTTTTTATTGAAGTGTTTTTGTAATAATAACTGAGGAAAGTTATAAGATTAATAGTTTGGAGGAGGTTTTTAATAAAGTTTAATTGTTTTTAACTTTGAAAAATATTTAAAATTCTGAGATAATATTAGGGTAAATTATAGTGTTAGTGTAGAGATGAGTTAGGGAGTTAACTTGGTTTGAGAGATGTATAAGTAGTTAGAGAATAAAAAAGTGGGATTTTGAAATTTTGTGGTTTTGGTAATTATATAGAGAGATGGTAAAGTATGTGAAAGTCAGTTGTAAATATTATAATAATATTTTATAAATAATGTTTATTATAAAATTAATAATTTTCTATAATTAGTCTATTAGTAGTAAGTGTTTGGAGAAGTTAGGATAACTTTTAAAAAATATTTAAATATTAGGGAAATAAAGTAAAAATTTTCAAATAGTATGATATTAATAGTAATTGCTATTTTTTGGTGTTATTTATAAAAGATAAAAACTAGAGATTGTAATGAAGAATAGAATTTTTTATGAAATGGATGATGTCATAAACTATTTTTTTTACTTATGAGTAGGTGTTTGTTAGTGTTTTATTTTAGTTGTTTTAATTTGAGTTGTTTTAATTTTTTAAGAAAATTAACTATATACTTTATAGTTTAGATAAATGATTTTTAATAAAATTTAGGATAAGTTTCATTAAATAAGATTTAGAATTAATTAATTCTGATAGTA
>NW_005054531.1:0-49712 GCF_000277835.1 Geospiza fortis
AAGCCATTGCCCCTTGTCCTGTCATTCAAGGCCCCAGTGCCAAGTCCCTGTCCAGCCCATTTGGAGCCCTTTAGTGACTGAAAGGTGCTTGAAAGTCTCGCAGGACAGGAGAGGCCTCACTATTTTTCTTTTAATCCATTTAAGACTTGAGCTAGAGCTAAGCCACTTCTCCACCTGCTGTGTCAGGGTCCTGTTGTGTGGCATCTCATGTTCTCAGTTTTTCCTTGCATTGTGGAGCGGGCAGCAAGCCTGGCTTTGCTGTGCAGTGAACTGTCAGTGTGAGTCACCAGGGGCAGGGCACTGCAACAACCACAAAGCCCCAGATGAAGGCCAAGGGTACCTTTATGTTTATTTCCTCACCAAGAGAGGGATCCCCCAAGCAGCTTCTGGGCAGAGGCTGCAGGTGGGGCCAGCAGCCCCACAGAGCTCAGTCCCTGTGAGAGAATCCCCAGCCTGCTGCTTTCCCTGGGGTTTCAGACACGGCTACTTGGTGGCTTGGCACAGCAACCCCAAGGCCTGGTTTGGAGCATCCATTGGGATCAGCCTTTGCCAGGGGTGCTGTGCATGAGCCCCTGGCTGAGCTATGGGCTTGTTGGGGCACAGACTCCTTTCTCCTCTGAAGTACAGGGCAAAAATCTCCGTGGGTGAAGCCTTTTTACAATTTCCTCCAAGTCAGGTTTTATGTCAGCTTGACAGTCCAGAAAGAAGAGAACGAAATAATTTCTCCTACCAATGTCCCCAGGACTGTTGGGGAACACAAACCAAGTTCTTCCCTTCAACAGCAGCCATCCAATCCCCATTGGCCCCTTTCCAAACTCTGCTCTGTTCAACCCTAGTCCTTCCTGCTTCAAAGCTCTTCAGCAGCAACGTTTGGGTGAGGGGATACCGAGCTGACTTATGAGCCAGAGGAGGAAATAAACCATAGAGGACTCTCAAATCTGCTTTCAAGCATTGGGAAACCTGACAACATGGATAGGGAATATATTTCCTGCACCCCAACCTTTTCAGCCACCTTCTGCTGTTTCTTTGTCAGACATGTGAATGTGGGAGACTCCAGCAAATCCTCTCTGGCACATCTTCTTAGCTTTAATGTCTCTAATCATTATTGCCTTGGTTTGTTTTTTTCACCTTTCAAGATATTTTCTTATCCCTAATTTCTTGAGCTTTTTATTGAACACAGTATGAGAAAGAAAACCAGCATCAAAGGCAGCTGTCTGCAGTAGTGACCAATCAAGGTAATTTCCAGTGACATGAAAGGCTCGTAATAAGGAGCACATCTAGGGAAAAGTATAGCAAAGTAAGTTCCTTTCAATGCTATTCTGTTTATTGTCCAAATATGTCTTGCAAGAGACATAGGGAGATGAAATAAGAATGGTGAAGAAGAACAAGAACAGTAAATGAGCAATGAATCACAAACATGAAATAAGAACAGTGAATAAAGAGCAATGAAATAAGAATAGGAAGTTAGAACAAGAAAGAAGAACAAACAATTTAGAATATTAATACAGAACATGAATGAAGAATGAAGAACATGAATTAAACTGAAGGATGAAGAACATTAATTAAACTGTCTTGTCTGCCTTCTTGACTTTTTTCATTGGAGGCTCCGTTCCAGCTGGAGACCTTGGCTGTTGATGTTGTCTTCTGCATGGGTGAAAGAAGAACATGATGAAGTTAATCCAAAACAGTTCCTCTCCCACTTGTTTTCCTCTGAAATTTGGTTTATGTGTTTTCTTTCCTCTCCGTATGCCCGTGTGAAAGCGTCTCTCAGCTGCTGCCCATGGAAGAACTTGGTGCCCTGGAGAAGTTCCTGCTGCCAGGGCAGAAGAGCAGCTACTGTGTGAGTGCAAAAGCATCCAGGAGGGTCCATCTCTCTCCACTCTCCTGTGCCCAATGAACTTCCAGAGCTATGGATGGATTTTGGAGACTGTGCAATGGATTTGTCCTGTTCTTGTCCTGCAGTTGTTATTTCCTTGCTTACAGAATCTGGGATTTTTGGGTGACCTCTGGGATGGATCAGCTATGGTGGCAACACTCCCTGCCCCAAGGGACAGGTGGTGGCCAATGGGGTGGCTTCGCCACTCAGACATTTCCCCATGGCTTCTCTTGGTCACTTTTGGTCAGTGCAATTAAATCCATACTTACAAATTAATAATTGGGATGGCATATTTCCCACTGGGAGTAAGCATTGCTCCCTTTGTGTTGGGGTCCTTCACCTCCACCATAAAACTCATGGGAATTCCTGAGCTCCTTTTAAGCCTGGGAACGGGGCTGGTAGATGATGATGGAACAGGACCCAAGGGTGGCTTCAGGTCACTGCAAGTTTTTGGGGGTAAAAAAAGAGGAAGGTAGGAATGTGTGTCCCTTGTCAGAACAGATCCCTTGTCAGAGATAAACCTGATTATTCAATGTTCTTCCAAGACCAGATCTGACATTACCAACACTTACTTGAGGGGCTCATAGTAACGGCAGGACTGGATCATCATGGCTTTGATCTTGTCCTCTTCTGCAGCATTGGCCTCAGCCAGATTTGGGGTCTGTGTGACAGGGGAGGGTTGGGCATACACATGAAGAACACGTTTGAGCCTCCACAGGCAGAGACAACAGCCTCCACGCAGCCTAGGAGAGATCAGCCTGTGGAGGTTTTGCTTTCACAGGTATTCCTTCACAAAAGCAACCAGTTCAGAGATTTAATAAATGGGTGTTTCATTGACAGTGTTTTCCTGTACAGGAACAATATCCAGATCTACCTCTCTGGAATCATTTCCATCAACATTTACAGAGAAATGTACAGACACTTCACCAGTGTGTTTGAACCCAAATGGTTTACAAAACACAACCAAACCCCACCAAAACATGCCTAGGAATAGACCCAGATTCAAATATGGCACTTTTTACAAAGTAATAATGATACCAAAATCATTTACACGTCTGCAATCAAACGAAGGAGATTGTGTTATCCACTGTCCCCAGACCCCAGTTTGTGAACAAGTGCAGCCAAAGAATAGATCTATAGCTGTCATGGCCAAAAATTCAAAACTCAAGCCTCACAAGTGTTCTTGTTCCAGAAATGTTTGTTTTGGCTGCTGCAAATCTCCCTGAAATGTCCATAACTTACAGCCAGTTCAGTTCTTCTGTACACATTTGTACAACACAAACTGTTAGTTTCCAGTGCAAAACTGATGATACAA
Source organism: Geospiza fortis (assembly GCF_000277835.1). Lineage (NCBI taxonomy): Eukaryota > Metazoa > Chordata > Aves > Passeriformes > Thraupidae > Geospiza > Geospiza fortis. The sequence continues at coordinate 3,192 of NW_005054531.1, forward strand.
AATGGGAAACAGGTGCTGAAGTGCTGCTGCTTTGGGTCTTGAAAAGAAATAATGCTGCAAGATTATGTTGGGGCTGATAAGGTGCTCCCCTTTCCTCTTCCCAACCTGGGAACTTCTCTTTCTGTGATAGCATCACAACATTCATGCATTTTAAACTTACAATAAACACCTTAAGTTATTAAAAATACAGTTTTGATCACATTACCGCAATTATTCAGCTGTAGATCACAGTATAAGGTTTAAAAAGACTAAGCAAATGGTTTTTTTTCAAGTATTTGACAAACAATATCTCTGTACCTTAATGAGCTGGGCCAGAGAAAGAGGGGCAGAAGAGTCAGAAATCTGTTCACAAAATAATTAAACCATGTTCAGGTTCAATCTCCAGAAAATTAATGCAAGGCTGCACTGTTTGGCATGAAGTGCAGTGTGTAGGAAGAAGTGTGAGGCTGGGGTTTTACGTACTGCCTTGGATGTTCCCCTCACTGGCTCATTTTGGCTCCTGGCAGAAGAAACAGAGGTGATCAGAACTTCAAATGAAGCACTTGGACCCAGCATCAAGCAGTGAAAACCGACAAGAACACCTGAACCTCAAAGCATTATGTTCTCATAGTTGAGTGAATGTGGGACTTTATTTGTCTTCATAAACTCTTCTCTCTTGGTACCTCCAATGCAACTAAAGCCCCCCAAATCTCATTTCTATTGTCACCATTTACACAGGAGTGTAGTTTCTTAGCCAGAACAGTGACATTGTCAATGCTCAGGAGTGCAGGTTTCTTTCAGTGAAAAATGATCCCTCCTCTGCCAAAGCAATACCAGAACTGGCAGCAGCTCCATCTCCAGAATGGAGTTTCTCTGTGGGAGCCCTGTGCTCACATCTCTGCCATCCTTAAGCACGACAGGGCCGAAGTGCCCAGTGTCTTACAGATGCTACAGTGACTACAAATACTGGTAGAAAGGTCACCTGGAAGCCTTTCCTAGGGGTTGGTGCAATTTAGGAGCTCTGTGGGGGGAAAAAAAAAGAGTCTTAATTGGCAGAATTTCCTTTCAGGTGATCTTGAAAATGCAACAGTATTTTGGGAACTATTTATTACATTGCAAACTTGCTGAGATTCCATGCACTCAGTGATCTGTGTCTGATTCAGGTGCTCAGGAATCAGACACACAACCCCTGTGAGTGCAGATCCTCATCCCTCCCACACATCAGCCACTCTGCCAGGTATTTCTGCCGTGTTTCCAGCTGGAGGGACAGAAAGCTCCTCTGCCTGGGAAGCTGCCATCACTGCAGCTGCACAGCCATTGTCATCACACAGAGGAGCTGATGGGGTCTGAGCACTGCCAGCATCCATCCTCCCACTGCAGGGCAGCACCACCACACCAGGGGACAGCCATCCAGCCCAAAGGGGAGGATGCTGTGACAGGCCAGCATGAAGTATCCATATCTGCATTAACCCCAAACCAAAGCCATGTTTGGAAGCACAACACTGAGGCCTCCAGAATTCTTAGTCTCTCTTCTATAGACAGGGTGTAAAAGCCCCAAATTTGGGGTGCACGATACCTGCCAGATACCCTACAGTTCCCAAACTTCCCCAGTGCAAGAAATAGTCAAATACTGATAACCAGACTCTTCTCAGATGGGAGCACATTAAAAGTTTATTTCTAATAATATGTAATTGTTACAGTGTGTACCTGTCATTACTACAAAGCCACTAAAACAAACATATACAATCTGAAATCTCCTCATGCGGAGGAAACAGGATCTGTGAGTTGGCTCTCAGCCCAATCATCCCAAGAACAAAACCAAGAATCACCATAGGATTTACCAGTGTTAGAGTTTGAACCCCATGTCCCCTCAAACCTAACAGTGTGAGTCTGCTTTGGAGCAGACACATTAAAATCTACCCCATGAGAAAGGAAATTAGCAGCAGCTTTGACCAGATGCAGTCCAAGTGCCTCTGCAAACCCATACCCAGAAAAAAAGTTCACAGCCTGAGATCCCTCCCAGGGAATCCAGAGCTTCATGGATACTCACGTGGCTCGAGCTGGGACCCTCTTCACAATCACTGAGACGTTCTTTGGGATCTGTGCATCATCAGAGTATTCTGAGAACAGCACAAATGCAGAACAAGTGTGAGTCAGTTGGGAAGAATGGATATGGACATGGAATTGGATGGCACATCACAGAATCCCTTCAGAGCTGTAAAACACAGTTTTGTATGCACCACTGTGCTTTCCCACCCCGGGGCAGAGCAGGGCTCCCACAGCCTCTGGCACTGCATGGCTGATCTGTGCCACTGCCCCTGGGTGTGATGGTGTTTGAGGGTCCCCAGGGTGAGGGAGGAGATGAGAATCTTGACTCCGTGTTTCAGAAGGCTGATTTATTATTTTATGATATATATTATATTAAAAGAAAATTATATACTAAAAGTATACTAAAGAATAGAGAGAAAGGATTTCATCAGAAGGCTAGAAAAGGAATGAATAATAAAATCTTGTGACTGACCAGAGTCTCAACACATGTGGACCTGTGATTGGCCATCAAGCAGAAACAATTCACATGAGACCAATCAAAGATGCACCTCTTGGTAAGCAACCTCCAAACCACATTCCAATCACTCAGATAATTATTGTTTACATTTTGTTTCTGAGGCCTCTCAGCTTCTCAGGAGAACAATCCTAGCAAAAGGATTTTCATGAAATATGTCAGTGACACCTGGGTGGCCCTGGGGCCCGGGCCCCACTCACCCTCACTGGTCTCAGCTTTGAGGATCTGCAGGTCACAGTTGGCCACCTTGAGCCTCTCACGGGCCATGATCTGGCGCTTGAGGTCAGCCAGGGAGATGCTGTGGCCATGAAATGTGACCACATCATAGCCCAGCTTGGAGGAGAACTTGTAGTGCACGCCCGACATGGCCCCGAGCGCCCGCCCGGCCTCGGCTCCGCGGCACTCGCTGCCCCCAGCCTGAGCTGCCTGGGGAGGCTCGGGCACCTCTGCTGGGTGCTGCCAGGGCAGCCGGGACAGACACACAGAGCTGGGCACCCACTCAGAGCATTGTGACCTCGCGGCGTGGTGCTGTGGAGCCATGGAACCCCAGAGCTCTGCTCAAACGGACCCTCATTGTCTTCAGCACACACAGAGAGCAGCACAGGGCACCAGGGTGGATGCACTGAGGAAGGCCCCGTGTCTTCCTCTGTCACCCTGTTCTTCTAAAGTTCTTCTAAGCCTTCTGATGTTTACATTTTTGTAGTGGTGTTTTGTGACGGTGTTTGAGGGTCCCCAGGACGAGGGAAGAGATGGGAATCTTGACTCCATGTTTCAGGAAGCTGATTTATTATTTTATGGTATATGTTATATTACAAGAAAATGATATACTAAAACTAGACTAATTAGAGAAAGGAGACATCAAAAAGCTAGAAAAGAATGAATAATAAAGTCTTGTGACCAACACAGCTGGACCATGATCGGTCATCAAGTAAAAACAATCCACGTGAGACCAATCAAAGATGCACCTGTTGGTGAACTATCTCCAGACCACATCCCACAGCCATCAGATAATTATTGTTTACATTTCTTTTCTGAGGCTTCTCAGCTTCTCAGGAGAAAAATCTAGCAAAAGGATTTTCATAAAATCTGTCAGTGACTGTTTCTCACACACTTTTCATGTAATTAATGATTGTTTCACATTCCTTTCTGGAGGAGGAGAGAATTGATAGACTGTTATTTTAACCAGTGTGGTTGGAGAGGTGGCAATTTCATCCTCCAATCCATGGTCACTTTTAGAATTCTATAAATATCAAAGTCCAGAAATAAATGTACCTTTTTTGCCTTAGACATCTCAGTGTGTATCGTTCATGTCCTGTTGTATTGTGACATTCCTCAATGGTCCTTTCTGATGAAGACTGGACGTCCTCATCACTGTGCCCTTTCCACTTCTCTCCTCTAGACATGTGCAGTCTCTTGTTGGCTGTTTCAGTGATTTGCTCACTGGCTTCAGCAAGCTCTGCCCTTCATTTCTGAAAGTTCTGTTGCCTGTTTCTTGCCATGTTTCATCCTGGGTCTCTGGCTTGTGACTAAAATTTGGTAGCTCCTATACTGGTTACCAGGTATTTTATGCTTTCCCAAGTATGCCTAGGCACAGTGCTTTTAACCCTTTCAGTGCCAAGACCCTGCACTGCACAGGGTCAGGGAGCTCCTGGAGACACAAGAGTGTCTTACCCACCTTGAAAAAGAAAAGAATCAGGGGATATCAGGGATATCTGCACAGACTCTGTGACAGCTCTGGGATAAGGCTGCATGGACAGGTTTCATGGTGTTGACATCAGGTACCTGTAATTTTCTTGGGGCTTTGCTCTGGAATAAAACCAGCACTGCAAACCTCAGCTGCTCTTGAAAAGAATTTAAAACTTTCAGGTAATCTTGGTAGGGGAGAATTTTAAATCCAGGAAAAGCAGGAGCCAGGGAGCAAGGGGAAAATCATTCCAGTTTTTCCCTATATCTTAAGCAGTTTTCTAGAAAGGAACTACAGCCCCTGGATGCAGAAAAACATGGCAGGAGGAGATGGATGTTCCCTTGCTATATGGGCAGTGCTGAGCCAGGGCACAGGCCACAGGCAGTCAAGGAACTTCCTAACTGAGATGTTGTACCATGAAAAAACCACCAAGCCCTGGCATAAATCCATCCAGTCCTGCCTCAGGGGGACAGCATCACTCTGTGATGCTCAGAGCATCCACATGGACATGGGGGGAACAAGGGACAAGAGAGGCAGGGGTGTGGCAGCCCCTGGGCTGGTTCACTGCCATCCCCATTTCCATGTGCTCTGGAGGGCTGTGGTAGATGAGGATGACCCAGTCACAGTCTGTGCAAAATGAAGGTGGCACTGCTCAAACACACGTGGATCAGCGCTGAGGCGCGGGGAGGTGGGTCTGGCACAGCACCTGCAACACTCCTCACCTCAGGGCATCGTGGATAATTCAGTGAGGGACTGGGGAGACAATTAGACAGAAAATAATCATGGATTGATAAACAGCACAACTCTGAGGCTTGGGAGATACTCGATGGCAGGAGCTGCCCAGCCAGGAGATGGTGCTGGGCTTCCTGTCCCCACCTCTGGCATGGGGTGCACAAGAGCAAACACCCCTGTGTCCAGCTCAGCTCCTCCCCAGCACAGCTCTGCAGCCTCCCAGCCATTGCAGAGCCCAACCACAGATGGCTCAAGGTCACTGCTGGGGCCCAGGGCAGGGGGAGCAGTGCCACAGCCCCGTGGCCCCAGCCCCTTCCAGCTCATGACACTTTGTGCTCTGCAGAACACCCTGAACACGCCCCAGCAGCCCCAGGATGCCCAACTTCAGCCACAGAGTTTATTGTTTAGTAGGAGCTCACCACACCAGCAAGCCAGGACAAGGGGGATGGTACATGAATACAGATGTGGAGGAGTTACACAGACAGATTTGTACATCTTTTGTACAGAGGAAGAAAATGAATCAAATAACAAAATAGACATTAGCAGTCAAACATTTTTTTGTCTTTTTTTTTTTTGTATCATACTAACAAAATCTGATAGCCAAAAAATGACTAAGCTACAAAATTGTAATACATACTGTATGGGTAAAAGGTTATCATCCATTTATACATCTAGTATCATCTTTTTTCTGGTAACTTACAGGAGGCCTATAGGATCTTAGTGTATTAATAACTCCCTACAGATAGCGCTGAGCTGCTAAAGCTGCTGAATAACGGAGTATTGGAATTTTCATTAAGACTTTTACAGTGCCATTTGCATTGTTTTGTTTAATGAAACCCTTATGCATCTCTACTGCAAGTCAGAGGAGCTGCTGGTGGCTGGGGGGAGGCAGGGGCTGTAAGGCCTTGGCTGGCAGCTTGGCACCTGTCATTCCAGAGCTGTGACACCCAGGCAGCTTGGCACCATCATTCCACAGGGCACAGCACGGTTCTGCCCTTGCTCCAGCTCTCTGGATGCTGCAGGAGGGATAAAGCTGACATTCCCAAGCAAGACTCATTCTTTTCCCCTTTGGTCTTGAGAAATAGAGAAGAAATCACTCCATACTAAGTAGTCTCCACCCAAAGGCTGTTTTTGCAGTGGGTAAGGGCTCAGCTCTCAGCAGAACAGCACCACTGACTGTCAGGGCTGCTCCTTCCCTCGGAGCCCAGCTGTGACACCCCCTGCTCCCCACCCTGCCCCCCTGCTCGGGACCCACCTGCAGCTGGAAAAGCAGCATGGCACTCTCAGGCTGGGAGAAAGGCTGGGGAAAGCACAGCCCTCCCTTAGCAGCTCCCAGGGATCGAGGTAAGAGCAAGGCTGAAGCCAAAGGGGGAGTGAAGGCACAAACAGGAACCAGCCCGGATCAACAACAGGACAAGGGGACATCACTGCTGCTCCAGGGCCCCAAAGTCTCCCAAAGAACCAAGCCAGCAGGACCAAGGATTGTGAAGCACTTTATACACCACCACATAGGTAAAAATAGCACTTAAACTTACAAATAAATAGAGGGGATGGGGAATCTCCCCCTTGTCCTTTCCAAGTTTGTCCCTAGTGTGGTCTCTCACCACCTCGGGAGGGCAGCCAGAGGCTGGTGCCCTGGGGAAGGAAGCCTGTGCTAGTTTGGGAGAGGGAGGAAGTGAGTGAGTGCAATCCCTTACACAGGGCTGAGCTGAAGCCCACATGAGCACACAGATATCCTGCTGGCACTGTGGATGGTCCTGGCTGGGAGCAGCTCCCATGGACCTGCACCCCAGAGGGGCTTCAACCCTCAGCCCTGCAACACAGTGACACAGAGCCTGCACAGAGAGCCAAGCAGTGCCAACAGCTCCTGCTGATCCTCAGGGACCAGCAGAGTCATTTTGGGAAACATCAGCCCTAAATTCTTAAAACCAGCAGTGAGGTATTCACTATTGAGGGCTGTAACAAACAAAACCTCCCTCTGGGACTTTCCAAAATCACATAGAAGATGAATACTCAGTCAGGAGGGTTTTGGAGACCACTCCTACAATCCCCTGGGAAAATCCCAGAGCTAGGCAGAGATGTAGCAATCTTCCTGGTGATTTGTAAGAGCTGAAGAAACTCTTCTACAAGGCAGGATGGAATTGTACATGAATTATTTCCAGCCAGTTCAATCCCATGCTCTGCCTCCTGCTACCACGAGCAGATTTCTGCTGTGATTTCTGACCTGTTTTACTTCCCCTTCCTCTCCCATCCTCCTCTGAAGGACAGGAGATCACCAATCCTGCATCAGGTGTCATCCTCCTCATGGCAAAATCACAGTCCTGAAGCTCAGGTCTTTCCCAGGCTGCTTCTGGCTGCCCATCCTTAAGAGAAGCAGGAGTCTGGCAACCCAGTAAGAAAAAGTGACACAACTTTGTGGGAAATCAGGGCAAAAAGCAACAGAGCTGATGTGCCCTCATGTTCACCTGCTGGGGGTCTGGCTCAGATCTCCTCTCCCATCTTGTCCTTTCACAGATGTCCCATCATAGCAGAAGACTGGAGGAGGTGGCACTTAACTGGGAGAAGCCTGGAGAAATATTGCTGTGACTGTTCCCTGTGCTGCTGAAGAGTGACCCTGAGCTGGGCTCTTTCACACCTCTAAGAGCATGTTGTCACCTTCCTCTGCCCTGTTATCACCTGGGAGCTGTGGTGCAAAGCTGGAGTAAAGCCTTGGGGAGAAGGAACAAGATCCTCTGCTGGTACAGACACAGGAGCTGTGTGGGCTCTGCCCTTGGATTGCCTCTGCTCCAAACACACCCAGGTCATGCACAGAGGATTGCTGAAGCCATCCAAGTCAGGCTCACAGCAGCACCTCCACCTCCTCCATCTCGGGCAGCAGGGTTGGGCATCACACTGGAGAGCCCAGGACAGCTCTGGAAAGCACCAGGCAATCACAGTGAGCTGTTAAATTGGACAGGCAAGGAGGGAACCTTTTGTTCAGTGCATCTGTGCCACACTGAGTGCCCCCAGCATGGAGCTCCAAGGCCAGCAATGCTGAGATCCAGCACCTGTGGAGTCCTGACAAACAGTCCACCTCAAAACAGAGCCCAGGAACCGCCCAGGAGAGAGGGGCAGCCAGCTGGACAGATGGGTATGGCACAGGACTCCAGCAGCCTGCTCAGAGATCCCACTGCAGGAAAAAGGGCAAATACACCCAGGCAGGGTGTGCCTGACCCCAAACTCAGAGCAGCCACCACAGCTCCTTCCCCAAATGCCAGGGGAGAAGAAACAAAATAAATATCCCTCTGAAACTGGATTATTTCCCATGACATGCTATAATACAGAAACTAAGTGCAGGTTCTGCTCTAAAACAGTGATGTCTTCCAAAAGGGAGGAGGGGAACACGTCCCCAAACCTCACATCATCAGCCCAGCAGGTCTCACTCACTTGTGCAGGTCCTCAGGACACCAGGGTGTGTGGGAGGGAAGGGCCAGACCCTGTGGGAAGGGTGCAGCCTGTGGGCACATGCTTTGAACACCACAGGCAAATCCCTCTGCAGCTCCTGTGGGGTCCCACTGACACTTGAGCCACAGGTTAGGGCAGCTGTCATCCAAACCACATCAGCTGGTGGGACAAGGGCAGCTCAAACAACACAAATTCCACAGTCAAAACCAATACAAGTAAGAAACCAAACCCAGAGAGGTCTTTCTGCTCCCTCCTGGAACAATGGCTGTCTTGGAAAACTGGACTCTGGGATTGTCCTGATTACATCAGTTAGTACATTATAAACATTGTCCTGCTTTAAAGTGAAAATACTGTGTGTGGTCTTTTGGAGGTGCTAAAGCCAGATGTGGTGTTGTTTTTCCTGACTGTGCAGAGGAGCTGATACTGGCGTGAAATGATCCTTTCCACCTCTTCTCTATCAGAGCTTCTCCTGGAAAAAAAACAGAACTTGTTAGGCAAAAGCAGAGGCTTTTTTGGGAAGCACAGAGGCTTTTTTTGCAAGAGGTGTGGAGCAGAATGCCAATTGCTCTGCCCAGTATGTGTGGATGAAGTCTGCTGTGGGAGGCCAGCACAGCATGTCCCACAAATGCCACCCATGCAAAGGGGACAGCAGAGAGCTGAGGCTGAGCAGGTTCCAGCAGGGGCTGCCAGGAGATGTGTCACACAGCACTGACCCAGGAGACTGTGGGGAAGCTCCCTTTGCCCTGCCCCTGTCTGTGTGCCCCACACCACCACCTTCCCCATGGCTTCAGGGGGTTTCTAGTGAGCTTCCCGCCACACCTGGGAACAGCAGTTGTGCACAGCCTCTTGCTTTTGCTGTGGCAATGACACAGTCAAGCTGTGCTGGCAGAACTACCCCCAGCCAAGTGCTGTCCCCACCACAGCAGGCAAGAAACCACACAAAGCAGATACTCTTTTAAATAACACTCTGCTCAAAACTTACCTCTTGCTTGTGGGATTTATCCTGCTGGTGAATCCCGTTAGCAGACCCAGAATTTCCAACAGTCTGCAATGGAAAACAGACAACACTTACTGAAGAGGGACACAGATCCTGGTGGTTTTGCTTACAAGCACTTAAATCTGGCAAGACTGCCCTGTCCTTCCTTAGCTGCCCACTCCACACAAAGAAAGGAGGGAAGAATGATGAACCTGACTCCATCTTATCAGAAGGCTAATTTATTACTTTATTATACTATATTATATTAAATAATACTATACTATACTAAAGAATACTGAATTACTGAATGCTGAAAAGGTAATAATGAAAACTTGTGACTCTCTCCAGAGTCCTGACACAGCTTGGCCCTGATTGGCCAAAGAGTGAAAACAACTCACAGCAGAATCCAATGGAACAATCACCTGTGGGTAAACAATCTCCAAACACATTCCACATGAGCACAACACAGGAGAGGCAAATGAGATAAGAATTGTTTTCCTTTTCTCTGAGGCTTCTCAGCTTCCCAGGAGAAAAATCCTGGGAAGCTGAGAAGGAATTTTTCCAGAGAATGTGAATGCCACACACAGGCACAACCTGCTGGCTGCCTTCCTCAAAGCATTATTGATTTTAGCAGCATTAGCTGAACAAATCTGCATGTCTGAGACGGGAGAACTTTCTGGACTCTCCATCCATCAGAGTTTTTGCATGCCTGCCAAAGGATGGGGAGTTCAACAAGAGACCCAAGCACTGGCATGGCGCAATGTGACACCCAATCCTGCTTCTGGGTGAAGGAATCGCGTTCAGAGAATGTGAATGCCACAGATGAGGGCTAAGCAGCCCTGTTTGCTGATGTTGTACCTGTGTTTTCTCAGAGGAGAGCCTCATGGCTTCCATGAGCTTCTCCATCTGGTGTCCCTGCTCCAGGGCGTTGCGCAGCACGTCCTCAGTGCTGACGAGCCGGTGCTGCAGCCGGATCACCTCGGACTCCGAGGAGGGGTCGATCAGCGAGAACCGCCGCTGCTCCGGCGCCGCCTTCTCCTTGTCCTGGGGCAGCAAAGGGAAAATGGGAGAGTGTAAGAGCCAAAAAGAGGGATGGGGGACTCCCAGCAGCTGTCCAAAATGCAGTTTATTCCATCCAAGACGTTACAGCAGTCCATGGGTGACAGAGCTGTGCCCACAGCTGTCAGCTCCAGCTGCAGGCAGGCCTGGACACCCTGAGTTTAGGTTACAATGCATTATAGACTTTTCTTTGCTGAGCATCTTCATACAGTAGAACCAATCTATACCTTAACTTTTATCTATAGCCTACAATAACTCCTGTAATTACCATATTCATGTTACTAAAAGTCCCCAATCACTAAAAGTCAGTACATTACAGTTTAAGCTAGAAGTTGTTTTTCAGTTTTCTTGCAGTGGAAAATTCGGAGACCTTTTTTCTACTTGCAACTTTGCTGACTTGTTTGCCTGTGCCATCTTCCTGCTTGGTAAAAACATCTTCTTGTTTGAGGTGGGTTTATCCTTTGCTCTAAGCTATAAAAACCCCTTCTAACTAACACACCCTTTGCCTCCTTGGTTATCCAGTAAGACTGGCTCAGCAATTCTTTTCTTCTGTATCAAAACTTGCTTCCATTTCTATTCCTTCTTCAGACTCCAAATTCAAAAATCTTTCTGCTAAGCACACATATCTGTGAGACTTTCTTGTCAAACTTTCATCCTTCCCAACAGGAGATGTTACAGCAAAACCAAGCATTGCTAGCCAGGGTCTCTGTACAAATCACCAACGGGACGGGACTACTGGGGAAGGGATCTCGAGCTGGTTTTTTTTCCAGCATCAGTCTCATTACGTGGTTATGACAATGGGAAGATGCCACCAACCCACAACCCAGTCAGCAGACCAAGAGCTCAATTTTACAAGTCACTTTCAAAGTTTTCTGACCAATTGTGGAAACCCAGGGCACTGGGAATATTTCTCTGTCTGCTCTGGGGTGCCCTGACCCCCAGGGGAGCACTGACTTTGACCCTCATCCATGGAGAAAGTTTCCTAGACTCCAGAATAGACTGGAACCCACTGGAGCGTGAAATAGATTATAGAGAGCAGTGTAGGTGTATCACTTGGTGAGAAATTTAGGTTTTGGGATTTTTAGCATGTTGTGGATGGAAGCAAGATGGAGGGCACAGGGTGTCATCCTGGGTTTCTTCTTCATGCTGCTTCTTCCTCCTTCTTCATGGGTTTGGGTGGCATTTTGTAATTGGGTGGAAAAATACACATTGTGGGCTCTTTGGGGTCAGTTATTGGGTTAAAAGGAAAAATAATCTAGGTGTCAGTTCTTAATTGAATCGTTTAGTCTTAAAAGACCTTGTACCAAGAGCTTGTTGGCCATTTTGTGCCTTCTAATGAAAAGCTGCCACACTCACAGCAGTGAGACTGTTTTACTGATAAGAAATAATAAACACCTGAGTCTGAACATGAACTACTGTCTCAAGTGCTTTCAATCCAGGCCCAGAGAAACCCACAACTGGAACCACCACAACCAATCATACAAAGCAAAAGCACATTGACAGTAGTTCCATCCAACCACCGTGAGCACACGTACCTTTGGTTAAACAATGCTTGCTTATTCTGAATACAATACCTGCTTATAAGCCTTAAAACACAATGCACAGAGCTCCATTATTAAGTTTAGAACTTCCTATTATCTCCCTAGATATACTTTTCTGCAGCTTAGGGAGTTATTCTAGACAAGCGTTAATACACAGACCATTGTTCTATTTGTCCTTACTTTTCCACTTCTTACATAATTTTTCTGCTGACCAATCTCATGGCTGCTGCTTAGCTCTGATCACAGTTCTGCTGTCTCTGAGGCCTGCCTTTTGCAGCTTTCCCAAAACCCTCTGACTTTAAGGATTCTCACACCAAGAGCTGTAGAAACTCAAGGTATAAATCCATATAATGCCTAGAACCACGCTGCAATTTCAGCAGCAGATGGGGGCAGAGCACAGCTCAGATCAAGTGACCAGAAGCAGCTTCAGTTTGCTCCCAGCACTTCAAATCAATTATTCACATCTCAGCCACTGGAGGACGTTGAAGTACATGGGAATTTGAGGACACTGCTTATTCTTGGATCAGAGAATCTGTAAAACACATGGGGTAACTGAACCACCTTCAGTTCCTCCCACAAACTGTAGCCCTATTTAGCCATGGATCTAAAACCTGAGTGAACAGAAAAACACTGGAGAAGGACACAGGAGGCTACAGCTTCCTCACGAGGGGAAGCAGAGAGGCACACACTGACCTCTGCTCCTGTGACCAGGGTCAGGACCCAGGGAATGGTCAGAGCTGTGCCAGGGGAGGTTTAGGCTGGGTATCAGGGAAAGGTTCTTCCCCAGAGGGTGCTGGCACTGCCCAGGCTGCCCAGGGAATGGGCACGGCCCCCGAGGCTGCCAGAGCTCCAGGAGAGTTTGGACAATGCTCCCAGGCAGATGTGATTGTTGGGGTGTCCTGAGCAGGGCCAGGAGCGGGACTGGATGATCCTTGTGGCCTTTCCAACTTGGGATATTCTGTGATAAATGACATGTGGGTATCTTTGTTGTGTAATGAGGTGCTGCTAAGCCAGGCCACAGCTCAGTCACTGTCAAGAGAATTCCCGTCAGATGCTCAGCAGCACAAAAGAAAACACAAAGACCTGGAGCAAGAGTGAAGGGCTCAGATCCCTCACTCTCCACTCCCCTCAACAGAGCCCTCCAGCCCCTAGGCTGTGCCCAGGATTGTAGGAAATAAATTTATAAAAAGGTTTTAAAGTTTGACAGAAGGTTATATAAAGTTAAACAGAAGCTATATAAGGTTACCTTATATACTTCACCATACACAATAAACAATAAACAAAACCATCAAAAAAAGCTTTTTCTATCCAAGAGAGAGGGGGAAATGTAGGAAATAAATGCTACAAATAAAACATAATGAAACAAAATATAAAACTAATAAAACAAAATAAAAAACTAATAAAACAAAATAAAAAACAAATAAAACAAACTACAAATAAAACAAAATACTTTAGAAAAATAGAACTATAAACATACATTGCAGTGGGACCCACGAGAGATAGTTTTAAATAATTACAATATCTACAGCATGATGTAAGAAAAAATTAATAAACCAAGAAACACTGATAGTGTATTGTAATTAAAAATGAGTTAACTTCTAATTATAATAGCCTCAATAACACAATATACAGTGTGTTGTAATTAAAAAATAGTTAACTTCTAATTATAATATAACATCTACATTATCTCACCCTTCTCATAAAACTAAAAATAAAATAAAACTTTTTAAAAATGCCTCTCAGCTACCCCATCTCTGGCTCAGGAAAAGAGCATTATCCAACACAGGACGGGTTTCAGGGCCCTCACCAGCACAACCAGTTTCTCCCGCAGCCCCTTGATGTCATCCTTGAGCTTCTGCTCCTTGAGCCTCCACTCCGCCTTGTGCACCTCCCGGCTGAGGTCGCGCTCCGGCCCCGGCGAGTGCCGGTTCGCCTCCAGCAGCAGCGCCCGCAGCTCGTTCAGGCTCCTGACGCGTGAGAAACAACAGTCACTCCTTGCTTTAAAATGTTAAAAGCTCAACAGTAATTAAATGGATGTAAAAATAGTAATACAAATCAGAGCAGTAAGAATTTGGGCAATCAGAGGTAGGACAATAAAAGCAAAGAATTACGAATGTTGGGATGCTTTCCTCTTGAAAACAAGGGATCCTCACTAACAAAGGACTAACCCTTAAAAGCAATAGCCTGTTGAATATTCATGCATGATTCAAAAATTCTTGTCAAACAAAGGGTGTTTTCTGGTTATTGGCAACTTCCCCCCCCTTCATCTTGTAAATAAATCATGGTCGGACTCCATAGAGTCTGCAAGGAGAACAGTTCTTCACTATAAGGAGGCAATAATTCTTCTCTTTGGGATCTTAGTGTCTTGTTGCTGTTATCTGTGTGCAAAGAATTTCTTGATTATCTCATCCCTTTCTTGAACTAGTTAAAAAGTATCTTACATAGCATAGTTTCTATTTTAACATTATGGTACAACCTAAAACTATATTTAACACACTGCTTAAGAGAATTAATACAGCATAACTTTCTAACATAACACATCTAATACGCATTTTAATATTTGCCAAAAGCCAATCATAAAATATGCATTTTTCACATGCAAGCAGCAGCAGGAAGAGATGAAGACATTCCCAGAGCCCAAACATCACTGGAGCCCTGCTGTGCTCCCTCCCACCTTTGCTTACAGATCCAAAGAAAGGCCAGTGAGCAAATCTGACCTAGCTCCCACCACTCTTTTCTTGTCCCACTTTGCCAGCTGTGAGACTGGCACTGCACAGGCACTGCTTGAGCAGGGCAGCAGCCAGCCTGGCTGGCCTGTAGTGACTTTGTTCAGCATCTCCTCTGAGCTGCCTTGCAGCTCCTGGCAAGCAGTGAAAGGGCCGTGCCTTTTGAGCATTCACAGCCTCTAATTCCAACCAAATTCACACATCAGCATCTCTAAAGAAAGGGAAAGCTGCGGGCTGGATTTCAACAGTGCAACCCCACATTTCCTCTGGTGGTCATCACAGTACCAGAAGGAACAAGAATATTCACAGAGCCCCTCTGTCTCCTGCTCAGGAACATGAATATTCACAGATTCCCCCTGTCTGCAGCTCTGTCCTCCAGACCTGCACACCCTGCACACTGACCTTTCCTTCTTGAGCAGCTCCTGGCTGATCAGGACCAGCTGCCCTGAGGCATCATGTGTTTTCTTGGTCAAGGCTTCCAGTTCTCCTTCCAACCTCTTCTTTTCTTTGAGCACTGAATCAGCCTTCTTTTCTGCTGTTTTGCATTTGTTTTCCAAAGCTATGAGAAGCAGAGGATTCAGAAGAAGAAAGGTCACTTAGTCCTTTATTATATCCCTGTTTTTTGCTCTTTCCCAATTCCTACTCCTAAAAGCACAGGTATCATTAACTCTTGACTGGCTGTAGTTAAGGGGACACACCCAGCTCGACTAACTTCTCCTTCATTAACTTTGCACATAAACAAACCCAAACCCTCCCTCACAGGACACAAATATCTGCTGCAGTTTGTGTTCAATTCCCGAATTAATTTTTACCAGCAATAGCCATTAAAAAACCAGCAGCATAATGTTTTACATCAGCCTATTTCAGCTCTGGGCTCTTGTTCAACACCAGGCTGTGGGACAAGCAGGGAAACATTTCATTCCCCCCAACACTGGATTAGGGAAACTTACCACTTACTTGGGCCCTTAGAGTTTCAGTCTGGGTCACCAGGGATGACACCTCTTTGTCTCTTTTACTCAGCTTGTCCTGGAGATCTGTGGGGGAATGAAAAGACCAGGATGAGAGGGCTGGAAAATGCTTTGTGCAAATTGGGAAGGTGTCAGGAGCACAGCACGGACCAGGAGAGACTGTTTCAAAAGACATGTTTTCTGGAACTGATGCATTTCCATGCTCAGAGCTGCAGATCTGAAGTCTGATGCTTTTGTGGCTCAAATCTGACCTGGTTGTTTTCAGAACATCTTTCTGGGGCTTATTCAGTGTGGAAACAATGCATACATGGACTGAGTGGCCATTCAGAGCAGTGGCTGCTGGATCTAGTTAAGGCACTAGGTAGGAATTACCTGTTAATCAGCAAACAATTTGGTGTAGAAACATAGAATAGTTTGGTTTGGAAAGAACTTAAAGATGATCTTATTCCACACCCCAGCTTTGGGCAGGGACACCTTCCACTATCCCAGGCTGCTCCAAGCCCTGTCCAACCTGTCCCTGGGCACTTCCAGGGATGGAGTATAACCTACATGAGTTCTACAGAATCCCATGTCTGCAAAAACAGACAAGCTTGTGGGCAATGACTGGCTTGAACTGAGGGCAATGGAAATAGGACAAAATACCTCTGAATCCAGCTCTGCTATTGCTGAGACTCTGTTACAGCTTACCCTCTGTGAGGGGGCTGAGTGCAGTTCAGGTTGAAATACACTTTATACAAGTTTCCTGAGTGTGTGAAGTCTCACATTTTGTTAAAACGATGGACTTGATTTATAGTGAGCTTAATAAAAAGTAACTATCATTATTTGAAGCCAGTCACATTAATATCTAATAACTCCTCTCCTGTGAGCAAATAGCATTTAATTAAGCTCTGAATTTTACCTGCTGTGAAAATCATGGGATGGAAAATGGGATGGAAATGCACTAAGCATTCTAGATTTGTCTCCATCTGCATGGAGAGTATCTAACACAGGTAAAAACATCCACCCCTGCATATGCTCAGCTTGATTAGAAGGAAAAAACAAATCCAGACAACAAATGTCATTTGGCAAATTTTGACAGATGAAATGTCCTCCTAAACCCCTGCCATGCAGCCATCCCTGCAAGAGCAGAAAGTGAGAAGAAGAGAAAGTGTACAAGTCACTAGGGCAGGATAAAAATAATATAACTTCATACCTTCCATAGTCTGCTTCATCTTTATCTTTTCTTCTGAAATATCATTAGTCTCAATCATCTGGAATAAATGTAAAATGTAAGATATAAACTAACCCTTTACCCAAAGATAAGCAGAAGTTAACAACCACAAAGCCCCATCCAAAGCAGAAGGTATCCCATGTCCAAGTTAGGATGTTTTACATCCTTCCCAAGAGGGAAATAAAGGTTTTTTTGAGGAGCCACTTGTCCAGCTGGGCACTCCTGAGGCTGACCAGAGTGCCCAGACACAACCCCCAGGTGAGCTCACCTGCAGGACTCACCCAGGTGAGAACAGAGCTCAAGTTTTCCCCCCAGGTTCTGGTTCAGCCCTGCACACACAGGGATGGAGGAGCTGCTGTCCCCTAGACCAGGCACCTCTGGGCAATCTCAGCAAACACCCAACTGCAAATGCCCTCCAGCATGCAGCTTGACACCTACCAGTCAGCAAGTTCCTCAACTTCTGCAGAACCTAGCTGTGCCCAAAGTTATAAAAAGGTTGATGAAACAGTAATTTATTAGAGAACTAATGCATTCATAAAAATAATAACGAAGCAAATGCCGTGTCCATACAGGCGATTCTGCTTTTTCCCCACCCTCTTTTCTATATTGCAATGAAGATCCAGAGACTACAGAGCTTCCAGTGCCAAGTTTTCTGTGGCAGAGGCCACAACTGAGCCCTTCACACCTCCTCCCATCCAGCAGCCTTTGCTGGGACCTCAGCACATGCCCAGAGCCAGCAGCTGCTGTGGCCACCACAGTCACGAGCCCCAAGGCCAGTTCTCTGAACAAGTCAAACAGAAGCAGGAGAACCCCCAGAGCAGAAATATGCTTCCTGATGTACTTTTGGTATGGAAAAAACTATTTAACTGCTGCTGGGAAGCAGTTGTGGCTCTCCCTTGAAGGTCTAGGAAAGGCTGTCACAAGACACCTTTGCTTGTTTAAAGTAACTTGGACAGTGAATACTGCAGTTACTTTAAATTAACTAAGACAATTTAAATAGAACTTGCCCCATGATACTCAAAGGCTTTCACCCATGCATTTCTTCCCACATTCTCCTGATTTTAATTTTTATAGCTGAAATAATTACTTCAAGACTTCCCTGGTTCTAATCCAGTATCAATATCCCCCAGAGCCCTTCCATTTATCTGAAGGGCTCTGGAACAAGGCTCCAGCTCCTTCTTTTCCATTCATTCCTGTTTGAATATCGGCTATAATGTGTTACATGTTGTAATAACAACCTCTTTTTCCCAGAGTCCTGGCTGTACTTATTGTTCCCAACTGTCCTTATTGGATGAAACATCCTGGAGCAACCCTTCAAACATCATTAGTGCTGGAGATTCCTCCTTGGCCTTTCCCTTTGTTGTCCTCAGTGTGCCTATTTCTAAGGTGTGGAGTTCTGACTTGGACAACATGGAATTCATGGCTTGACTTTGCTCCCTGGAGGTGCAACTGCTTTCAATGGGGCTGCTCACGCTGGGAAATTAACCACAGGCATTGAATTCAATTCATTGGCATCTCTGTCTGGAACAGAAACTACATCACCACTGAAATTTCAACATAGTATTCTTAAAATGTGCACATTCTACAGCTTATTTTAATTTTCTGCATCCCCACAGGATGTAAATTGGGTTTTTCCTCATTTCTCATGCAAAATCCAAACACAAATAGGGGCCCAGTCCCCCATGAGTAGCACTCCCTGCTCACTACAGTGCAGAACCAGCCACAATTCCTTGTGCCACACACAATGGCAGGATGATGCATCCTGTGGCAAATAGTCAAACAAACAAACAAAAAAAAGATGACTTAGACACAAAGGCTTCAGTAAATTGACCCCTCCATATGATTGCTCTTATTTCAGCCCTCCCTGGTCTCATATTCAATCAGGCATTTTATTTCCCCAGCCTGGTGCCATTCTGACCCTTGCTGGCAGCTTTTCCACTCTAACCCTCAACACCAGCATTTCCCTGTCTCCCACATGTGATATGGAGCCCCTGCCCTGCTGTTGACACAGCCCCATCCCATCCCACAGTGCAGCCACTCACTGCACCTCTCTTGCTCCAGGTGCTGAGCAAGGCTGACTCTTTTTCTACTCTATCCTTCTAGAACCCCTAAAGAGCCTTGCCCAACAGCACACCAAAGCTGCTGAGTCCCTTGCAGGAATTTATTAGAGAATAAATTCAACTGCATTGTAGGAATGATGGTTTTCCAGCTCAAAACATGCTTGCTCAGCATGAGAGCCCACCCAGACAAACCATGACAGCCCTGGTTTGCTACCACAGCAGCCTCCAAACCCAGTTGTGGCCCCACTTGCTCCTTTTTCCTAATTGTCCCACTGTCCCACTGGCTTTCTAGAGTGGATTGACACCTTCAGCCTGGAGATGCAGGGCAGAAAGAACACTGTTAGTGGAAGAAAAAAACATCCAGATATTTGAAGCCTCAGGAAACTACACAAGGCAGTGGCTGAGGAGTTACCAACAGTGATAATAAACAGCAAAATGACCCCAAAGTCATACATTTGCATGCTGAGAAGGATGCAGGGCCTCCATGGACTGCAGCTTGTTCTCTAAGACAAGCACTTTTTCCTGCAATCTTTGGATTTCCTGTTTGCTGTGGGCTTCTGTTTTCTGTAATGTTTCATAGTCCAACATCTTCTTTTCAGCCAAAGATATCTGCTCTTTCAAGAAAGCTATTGCTTCTGTCTGATCTGTGTATTCACCATGAAGTTTCTCCAGTTCATGCACCCTCAGCTCAGCATCTCGACACTTGTCCTTCACATCCTGGAGCTCAAGAAGGTGCTGACTGCTTTTGGTTTCCAGTTGCATTTTCCAGTTGTTGTTGCTTTTTTCCACTTCATCCAAAGCCTCCTGCAGCTTCAGTTTGAGACTCTCTTTCTCCTTTATATGGACAGCTGTCTCAATGTCGTGCTTTGCTTTCAGGTTCTCCAACTCAAGCTGGTGCTCCAACTTTATACTCTCCACCACTGCCTTCAGCTCCACAATCTCCTTGTGCTGGGTGTCAGGGCCTGAGTTGAGTGTGGCTTTCAGGTCCTCCAGAGACTTCTGGTGGTCCGAAGCTAACGTGTCCAACTTGGACTTCCAGTTGTCCATGAGCCCCATGTTCTCATTAGTGGCCTGCTGAAGTTTATGCTTCAGGTTAACAATCTTCTGCGAGTACTTCTCATTGACAGACTTCAGCTTCTCCATCTCCTGCTGGTATTTCTTTAGTGTTTTCTCATACTTCTCCTTCAGCTGGCTGCTCTCCTTCTGGTGCTCCTTGTTGGCAGAGAGCAGCTGATCCCTCAGCCTCAGGGCCTCGGAGTGCAGGCCCAGGCTGTGCTCGGGGCTCTCTGCCTGCTGCGAGCTCTGCAGGCACTGCCGGAGCTCGTCCACCTCGCTGCGCCTCAGGCTCAGCTCCTCCTCCAGCTGCAGGATCCGGGACTGCTCTGCCACCGTGGTCAGCTGCAACACCACAAACACAAGGTCAGTGCACCCCTCATCGCCACACCTCCCCCCTTAGCAAGAGTTCTCCAGTGGAAATAAATCCAAAGTGCATCAAATTTCAAAGGAAGAGGTGGAGAGCACCTGGTGCCCTCCAACCTGTCGCCCTGATTTTTTAAGATTTTCTAAGCATTCTAATGTTCACATTCTTGTAACAAACTTTCTCACACACTTTCTGTAAATAACTCATTGTTTTGCATTCCTTTATGGAGGAGGAGAAAGTTGATGGACTGTTGGTTTGTCCAGTGTCATTGGAGAGGTGGCACTTTCACCCTCCAATCCACTGTCACTTTTGGAAAACTATAAATGTTGGAGTCAGAAAATAAACTTCCCTTTTTCTTCTTCACCTTGAGAACAGTGGTGTGCGCTTGTGTTCTTTTGTGTCCTACAGCAACACCAACCTGAGCACAGTTTTGCACCAGCATAACTGTCGCCCCGATTTTTTAAGATTTTCTAAGCATTCTAATGTTCACATTCTTGTAACAAACTTTCTCACACACTTTCTGTAAATAACTTATTGTCTTGCATTCTTTTATGGAGGAGGAGTGTCGTTATAGGACACGAAACAACACGAGCGCACACACTGCTGCTTTTAAGGTGTGAAAAAAATGGGAAGTTTATTTTCTGACTCCAACATTTATAGTTTTCCAAAAGTGACAGTGGATTGGAGGGTGAAAGTGCCACCTCTCCAATGACACTGTACAAACCAACAGTCTATCAAATTTCTCTTCTTTTATAAAAGAATGCAAAACAATAAGTTATTTACAGAAGGTGTGTGAGAAAGTTCTTTACAAGAATATAAACATTAGAAGGCTTAGAAAATCTTAAAAAATCAGGGAGACAGAGGAGAAATTTGACAGACTGTTAGTTTGTCTAGTGTCATTGGAGAGGTGGCACTTTCACCCTCCAATCCACTGTCACTTTTAAAAATCTATAAATGTTGGGAGTCAGAAAATAAACTTTCCTTTTTTCACCCTGAGAGCGGCATCGTGTTTCGTGCCCTATAGTGACAGGTAACCAGCACTGAGAACTCACAGTTATGTCTGCGCCAATTACAATTTATTTTTTCCTAATACAAACCTCTTGCTTTCCACAGAAAAACACCTTGGAAATAACCCTTGAAATTCACTAGGGAGCAACAGTGGTTTATGGAAAATAATGTCCTGGAAGGGCATTATGTTTCCAGACCAGGCATCTTGCCAGATGATGCACAGAGGAGATGTGACTGCACATGCAGGAATTTCACAAGCATCAAACCCAGCATTAAGCATATCATGTTTCCTTTATTGCTCAGCAATCCTCAGCCTGCAGACCTCTCTTCTGTAAAGGAATTTGTTTCCCCTGGTGTAAAAAGGAAAAGGGATTTTTACATATGAGTACTTGTTAGAGTTTATTAGCAAAGTCAAAATAACAAAAGGAGGCTAGAGGATGCAAGACAATAAATCTGGCCGTGGTACACATTGAGCTTAAGGGCTATGGATCCATGTTTTGCCATCTGAATGTAACCTGGCAGGGCTGAACTCCCTCTGCAAGTCACAGGGAGTACAGGGTGCTGCCACTATGGATGGAGAAGAGGATGAAACATTAGAAAAAGGCAAGAGAACGAAGGAAACTGAGCCAAACTCCAAGAGATCAATTTCACTTCATTTCAATTGCCATTTGCCCAGCAGCCATCAGCCCAGGAGGCTGCTAGTCATTATTTCAGATGGGCATGGGGGGCTTCAGACCATCCAGACCTTTTGGAGACACTCCCATTTGTGTTTTCTACAGCTCTCAAATCCATTGCTGCTCACTGCAGCAAGTTTGCTGCTTCCCACACCACACCAGCATGAAAAAGCCCTCTCCACATCTGGCTGCTTTTAGGATTCCTCTGGGCAACCTGTCCTGTTGCAGGCACGGCCAAGGATCAGAGTGGGCCCACCTGCATCCACCAGCACCTTCCACTTCAGATGGCAGCTCCCACTACTGGCAGCGGAGACTGGAATGTTGATTGCAATGTTATTTCCTCTTACAGCCTGGGGGGGCCTCAAGGCAGAATGAATTGTGCAGGATATTATTGGGATATGTTAATTGAAAAATGAATTGTAGGAGCTCATGTGTCAGATGGTGGCATGGGGCAGAGAAGCAAGCTCAGTCTGAGAAACGAGTTCCCCATAAGAGAAGCAAAGCTAGAAAACATATCATACTACTATTTCTGGGAAAGAGAGCAAATAAAAAACCAAACAAAATCAAGGAAGCTTAAGTTCAAGCCAAAATCAATCAACCCCACAAAAACCAAAAGAAAGAAACCCAAAGCAAGGCATGATGAGCACCAGGGCAGTGCAAGCGCTGTCTGCAGGCAGGGCAGGTGAGGGTGCATTACCCTGGTGTCCTCTAATTCTCTGAGGAGTTTTTCAGCCTGTGCCTTCTCAAACAGCAGGCTCTGCTCGAGCTCCCGAATTCGGGCATGCTCCAACTGCGTCTGAGTCTGCTCACACAGAGAGAAAAAAGAACAGTGGAGAGGGGAGCAGGGAAGGGAGAGAGAGAGAGAGAGGGAGGGAGAGAGAAGGCTGCAACATCATCTCCAGAGAACAAGACGAGGAAAGGCTGTTCACAACAGGAAGAGAATAAAAACCCAGACAGGGAGGAAAAATCCAACCAAACAGGAAACGGTCCCTACGGGATTTTACATGGTACTGGTAGTGGCTCTTCACAAGAAAACTGAATTTGTGATGGGAAAACATCCTTCTGCATTAGAAACCTGCTCCAGAGTCTTCCTGCATCAGCTGAAGGCACTTCCTAAAAAGCAAAGCTCCCACCATACAAGGCCCTTGTATACACAGACAGTGCAAAGACATTGCAATGATTCTCCACGTTTTTCCTCAAGAAGAGTCACAAGGCAGACTGAAAAGAGCTGGAAGTTCCCATCCTCTTTTTGCTCTGGAGACAGTGAGAATCCTACACTAAGTGGGGAAAAAACCCCAGGTCATACTGTGCATGGCATGTTGTAAAACAAAAAACACACTGCACTGATCAGGGAATTGAGATCCCAATCTGTTCTGTAAATGAGTGCTTTCAGTTTAAGCAGGCCTGACATGAATTTCAAAATGACTTCTGTACAGTAAGACTCTACTAATTTTGGCACAAGAAAACAGAACTTTTTTGGTTGGTTGGTTTTGAGATTTTTGGTTGGTTGGTGGTTTGTTTTCAAGGTTGTTTTTTATTTTTTTTTTTTTTTTTGACAAATGATTCAGCTAAGCACAAGAAGTTCATGTTATCTACCCAAATCCAGGAGCACTGGCTCTGGGCATTGCTTCAGTGCCTTTCACTTTTAAAG
Source organism: Geospiza fortis (assembly GCF_000277835.1). Taxonomy (NCBI): domain Eukaryota; kingdom Metazoa; phylum Chordata; class Aves; order Passeriformes; family Thraupidae; genus Geospiza; species Geospiza fortis. The sequence continues at coordinate 26,887 of NW_005054531.1, forward strand.
CTGAAATATCATAAAGCTGCACTTTGTAGCAAAGCTCAGCACTTCACAACCACCACTGTAATATCATGTAAAATTCCCTATCAATAAAAGAGGAGAGATGAGAAGGTGCATGCACACTCTGGCCTTCACATTTTTTTAGCTTACAAAACCCACATTTTCCTTAGAATTAATTAATCTATGAAATTTAAAAAAATTAATCTAGCAAAAAAGCAAACAAACCTGCTCAGAATCATTTTTACCCCCATTTTTTGCCCTTCATTTTCCATGTAATTATTTCCTGCCCCCTCTTTCTATTGGAGCCAGTTTTAAGGATTTTCTGCCCTTCCCTACAATAAATCAAGGCTTGGCAAGTTGAGTACAAATTATAGAAACAGAAATTTTTTAAAAATCCGTGTTTTATGCTTGCAAAATATCATTGTACATGAATTCATAGATGGTGACATAACTGCCATGTATATTCAGATAGCTCTGTATTTTATGTGCCTTATTTAACCCCTGAAGGAGGGGAGAAAAAGATGTGGATTCAAAAACCCAAATATTATCAAAGCCCCAAATAATATAACTTAAGTGTAGAGGTTGGCTTATTGCATCCTAATTAAAAAAAAAAAAGAGGCATTTAATTAATTAAATAAAATTAATTCTGCTCCCTGTAAAGCTCAAAGATTCACATCTCGAGAGGGAGCTCCAGAATTGATTTCACAAAAAAAAGAAATCTGTTGATACCAATTAATTAACTGGTGGCAGCACATCAGATATTTGCTGACCTATTACAAAACTCATCTCTGGACTTGTCAAAGAGATTCTCTCTAGGTTTACACAAGTGCCCAATCAAGCTCTCAGTCCCACCAGATATTCTTGCTCAGTATCTATTAATTCTGCTATTTTCCAACTCTGGAAAAACATATTAAAATAGAGGGGAAAAAAACAAACAAAAAACCATGGAAAAAAGTAGATTAACTGTTTTACAGTCCTTAAATTTTAGGTTTACATTCAATCCTTCATTATTTGGTGTAAATTGGTTTGCTAGTACTAGCCAGTATGAGTCACAACCTCACATCCAAAGTTTTCTTGCACTTTGAGGAAGCCCAGATATTAATTTCAGATTTATTTGCAGCTATTAGCCTTAAATTACTGTTCACAAATTATAAACTGACTTCCCACTGGCATTCAAGGCATGCTGCAGGATGCAGGAGATGAGCACGAGAGAGTTCCTTGATGAGGATAATACTTCCTGTAAACCATGGTTTTCCACCACAAAAAGTCTTTCCTGAAAGCTTTTCCTACATTAGCTTTTCATCTTTCAAAGCTCTTGAAAGCTTTTCCTGCATTTGTTTTTCATCTCCCAAATCACTACAGCATCAGCTGCCAAGCAGGATCAAAACTGGGCTGAATTCATAACTACATTTCAGGGCTAAATCCACAGCTGCTCTATCAAAGTCCAAAACCTTGATCTCTCTGTATCTTCAGGCCAGCAACACATTTTTTTCTTCCAGTTAATTACTTGCTTCTGGAAAGCTTAACTGTCTCCACAAAAAACAGCAGGAAGGTGAGAATTAACTCCAGTGGGTCAATCATTCAGTCTGGACATGCAAATTAGGCAGACAAGATGTAAAATCTGGCCCCAGCCAAGCCCTCTGCCAGAGCCTGTGCTGGGACTGATGCTGGGCTCATAGAGAGAATGCCAGTTCCCTGGGTCAGGGGAAATCAAGCATTCCTAAATTATTTGTCCTTTTGTACAGACAAGCATGGAAGTGAGGACAGGACCATAATGTCCTGCTGAAAGCTTGGCCACATCCCCATTGCAAAACAATTCCTTCTCAGCCCAAAGGAAAATTAAATCCAAGACTGTGAGTCCCAAACTGAGAATGGGAGCCTTTAGCCATAGCAGCTTATCATCATGGTGGCTTAAAAAAAAAAAAATCCAAATATACCAACCCTGGTCCCACTGCCACAATTACACAGCCAGGCTTAAACACTTGGAGCTTAGAAAGGGACAATTCACTGCTCTCAAAGGGAATGATGCATGCACCAACCACCCTTCCCTAGGGCACTGTGAGAAAGCTGTCAGCTCAGGGATGAACAGAAATCTGATTTTGCTCCCACACAACAGGCAGAAACTGCACTTGCTGTGCTCCCACAAAGGTCTGCTAGCAGTGCACTGCTAATTTACACCCTGTCAAACATCTCCTTCAGCTTCTGGATGAAGAAGAGAGGTTTATGCCAACAGGATCACAGCCACAGCAACATATCCATTTCCTAGTTTTCCCATTTTCCTGGGCTTTTATTGCTATGAGTGACAGTGAAGCACAGGAGCAGGGCCCTTGACATTTCTGGCTGTTACTAACCTGGCACTGCAGCTAAAGAGACAGAAAACTCCCTTGATTTACATTTGGAGAGCAGAGCCTTGCTTCCACAGAAAGATTTTCTGTTCCCTTTTCCCCATGGAAAAGCCTCCCACTCAAGGGCCAACATCACTTCATCCCAACATCCCTTCAGCCTGCACAATGTTCACTGCAACAGCATCCCTGAGCAACAGCCCTTCCCAGGGGCAGGGTTTTAAGGATTTTCTGCCCTTCCCTACAATAAAGCAAGGCTTGCAAGTTTTGTACAAATTATAGAAACAGAAGTTTTAAAAAAACCCATGTTTTATGCTTGCAAAATATCATTGTACATGTATTCACAGATGGCGACATAAACGCCCTTTATATTCAGATGGCTCTGTATTTTATGTGCCTCATTTAACCTCTGAAGGAGGGGAGAAAAAGATGTGGATTCAAAAACCCAAATATTATCAAAACCTAGTGCCAAACCCACACTCCAGGCAGTGAATTCCACATGAGGATACCTCAGCACACACAGCATTTTGGCTGGAATTAAAACAGCATCCAGGCAGGAGACTCCATGTGCCCATGAGCTGCTGAGAGCAGGACACCACAGGGACAGGAATTGAACTGTCAATTAATTTATAGGGTGGAAAAATGTAAGTTCAACACATTCAGACACAGATTTTCACATGGCTTGGCAACTCAGAGTGACAGATGAATTCCAAGCAGCCCCAGGTGTGAGCAGCCCTTGGGCACCACACCAAAGAACAATGCTCACAGCTCACAGCAGTAAATCACACAGCACATCAGTAAAGTATTGTTAGAGGGGAGCAAAAAGTGGCAGAAATTACTCAAGTGAGTAATTTTTGCAACTCTGGATCCCACATTTTGGCAAGATCATAAGGAATTACCTCCAGATCCCCTTTTGTAATGGATTCTTCCTCCACCCGGAACTGCAAGTCCTCCACTTTCCTGGGGAAGGAAAGGGACACACAGAGCAATCAGAAGGGACAAACAGAGCAATCAGAACTCTCAGCTCAGCACCTCTGTCTCAGCAGCCACTGCACATCAGCCTTTCCACTGTTAACCAAGTTCTATGGACCACTGCAACCATCAATGGAGAGGTCATTGCCAACAAATGGAAAAGCTGCCCAAAAAATCACATATATATTTTATTATTATATTTTATTATATTAATCATATTGTATACATTATATTATATTATATTATATTATATTATATTATATTATATTATATTATATTATATTATATTATATTATATTATATTATATTATATTATATTATATTAGTATACATTATATTATATTATATTATATTATATTATATTATATTATATTATATTATATTAATACCATACTAAAACTATATTAAAGAAAGAGAACGATATAGACAGAAGGTTTAACAAGAATGATAATGAAAACTTGTGACTGATTCTTCAGAGTCTGACACAGCTGGACTGTGATTGGTTATTAATTAAAAACAATTTATATGTTGGATAAACAATTTCTATACTACATTTTAAAGCAGCAAAACACAGGAGAAGCAATTAGATAATTCTCTGAAGCTTCTCAGCTTTTTAGGAGAAAAGATTTTGGTGAAAAGATTTTTCAGAAAATATGAGAGTAACAACCCAATATTAAAAAATCCCATCATGGCCTGCAGAATCAAAGTCTGGGAGGGATTCAGACCACCTTTGGATAGAAAAGCTCAGCAGAAACTGAGCAGCAAGCCCCATGGAACAGGACAGTTTCAAGCAGCTTTCCACACACAAAAGTGGCCTTTTTGTAAAGTGCATCCCCTCAGACACACAATTACCGTTCTGTGACACATGATCCTGAAAACAAACAAAGCACAACCAGGTTTCACTGGATTATTTAAACCTTGTTATCCAAGCACTGGGCAACTCCTGTGCCAAATCCATACAAAATATCCCAAGGGAATGGGATCCTCTGCCTCCTTGGCAGAGGGTGGGGAACTGTGAGCTACCCTGGCAGACAGAAGAGCCTTCCCCACAGAGTTTACAGGCCAGTCATGCATAAATGCAATAAAACCACACACATTAACACAGACATGCCAAGGAAACTCTTCTCTTTTGGAAGACACAAGCCAGTAACAGTAGAAAATAATTCCATTTTCTGCTAGACTCATCCCTCTTTTTCTCTTTACTGATTATAAAGAAAAAGGCTGAGGATGTTTAGTTAGTAGCCAGATGTAAGGATTGTGATTCTGTTACAGATAAAAATAGCTGAGAGTGTACATAACTAAGTTCATAAACAAGCTTCCTTGTCTAAACCTCCTCTAATTAGAGGAGGGAGGCATCTGTTGATATTTAGAGGAAAACTCAGCTGTCTGGGGTTAAAGGGCCTCCTAGAGCTAGGAACATCAGCTGCCTACCAGGACTATGGGGAAACTTAGGCATGAAAGAACATTTCATCCTCAGGAGGGGCATCAATAATTGAAATCAACACTGTTTTCAGTTATTTAATACACAGAAATGTTTTTCTAGTCCCACTGAAGAGTTTAATTATACACATGGAGTACCTGGACTCCAAGAATGACCTGCAGATCTTCACTCTGATCCAGAGGGGAAATGTGTGCACCAGGAGATTTGCATGGATGGGGGCCTGTGAATCACACTGCACTAAGGCTGCACTCCAGTTTGGCTTCCCTTCCTCACAAAGATCATCCTCAAGATCAGCCCATCACAGATGGAGGGGAGGAAGGGGACCTCAGCAAATCCAGGCTGTACAGGAGGCTGTACAGGCCCAAGGTGCACAGGCCTGTTTATGACCCAATTTTTATTTCACTGTATCCTTAAGTCAAAACCACCCAAAGGCTTCAGCGCTGTCCACACATGACTTCACCTCCTCACACCCCTCCACTCCTGCTTTACCTCTTCTTTTCTTCCAGCTGGTTCAGCAGCTCAATCTTCTCCTTCTGCATCCCATCCACCAAGGCTCGTGCTCGCTGCAGGTTTCCTTCTGCCTCTGTGACATACTGGAGTAAAAAATGAGCCCAAGACACAAAGTTAGCCTTGTCTGAAGTAGCACAAAGCTGCTCAAGAAAGGGTCAGAACCAGGGAACAGAAAGTCTGATCTGTTTCAGAGGATGCTGTGGCAAGAGCACATTTTCCAAAGAGCTCAGGATGTAGGGATCAAGACAACAAAAACTGCTCCATCTCCAGCAGCTGTAAGGGATCCATCCTTCAGTGCCTCTCTGACCTGACCCTTTTGGAGACTCCAGCTCTGATTACAGTTAAGAACTTGAAACCTGAAAAGTTCTGAAAATTTGGTCAGAGGTTGCCAGTGCAACCCAGCCCTAGTCATGAAGCACAAGAGGTTATTTCAGACTTCTGTTAATTAATTTGTTACTGATAATTACTGGAAAACACAATACACAAGAAAAATGTCAGCTTGCAATTGATTTCCCAATTTCTCCTGCATTTCTGACAGGCAGGTGTGACCCATCACTCAAACATACAGTGCCATCCCTGCTCCCAGGTAGCTCACTTGGCTTTAAAAGCATGAGTAAAGAATTTAGGACAGCAGCAGACAATGAAGAACCACATACTGACAAATAGCACAAACACAACCCTCTTTAACTGTTTTAATACATAAAATAGCCTCTGTACAAATGCTTGTGCAAAAAACAAACAAACAAACACCAACCTAATATCTTCAGCCTGTTTTCCTTCCAGATTTCCTGCCTTTATTAGTGTTACAAAGACATCCTCTCTGGTGGGAAAGCAGTGCCATATGAACTGGGCACCATAAAATCACTGCAATGCAGTCCCAGCCACAGCCAGGTTCAGTGGCTGAGGGGAACAAATTTGCATTTCAGCACTGAAATGTATTGATCCAGCAGACACAAACTATCTGGTGCCTCTGATCTGGCACAGTCCTTTCCCTGCTCCTGGCTCAGGGCAGAGACAGCACATGTGATGCTGGGAGGGTGGAGGAAGAGCCTCTATAGGAATGGGTTTTTTGTTGACAGAGTGACAGAATTAATTTTTGTCCTTTCAAAAAGGAAAGAAGCTCAGAAGTTTCTCTTTTTGATTAAGTGAAAAAGTCACTTTATAGGCCATGGGGACTTCACTTCAACTTAAGGATAGCTAACTGGACAGAAGCTAAAAAGTTCTGTTTGGGAAATTTACTAGAAAAAGAAGCGAACAAAGAAACTAATCACTTTTGTGAAGTGTTTTATCAGGAGCAAGAATCCTTGGCACTTGGCTCGGGGTTTTTTTGTTTGTTATTTTGCCTTTTATATAACTTTTTTTTGTTTCTAACACTGCAACAAATGCCATCTTGCTGATTTTTATGCTTCTAGGGGTAGCTAAGCCATCTTGGGTGTGTTATAGACCTCAGAGAGCTTATAAGACCTGGCTCAAAGAGGCAACTATAACACACCTTAGAACAGAAAAGGCAGAAATTCAGAGCCCCAGTTTCACACACAGTGGTAATGAGAAATAAACTTGAAGGAATTTAGAGATTTTAGAGGAGCTAAGATTTTAGTTAGAGATAAGTTTTACTGGAGTTAATTAAAGTAAATGGGTAGGCCTTGATGAAGTTAAGAGTTAGTAGTTAATTAATAATTGATTGCTTGTCAACACAATGTTTGGTTAGCTGGGTTTATAAAGAATATAGAAACTGATAAATAGTTTTTAGGAACATAAGACAATTGTAGGCCTCCTCTGTTCTGAAACCAATTGAAGATGGGGAATGGGAGTTCTACCAAGGGTTCATTTGTCATATTTGCATTGAGAAGGTAGAAAGGTCAGAATGAGGAAGATTTCCTTTATTTCCTCATTTTGGGACCCCTCCCCATGAAAGGAACCACTGACCCATTTCAAGGAACAAACTACTCATACTTAATGGCTTTTGGACTAATTACCATACGAAGTGGGGAATGAGATGTACCAAAGTTATGAATATGCATTTGTATTTTGGGTATTCAATAGTTGTATAGATAAAAGGGCTCTGTAATCACCTGTAAATTGCAGTGTGTATTTGGGAGCTATCCCACAATAAACACACACTTTCTGACTCTAAACTGTTAAAGAGATTTTGTCCGTCACTGTTGGATATCAGTACTAGATCAATATCCGTATTTTTTAAATAAATCAGTAACATTATGATCTGACACTTCTGGGGGATATCAAATATTCGGACATTTGAGAGCTACCACCCCCTACCTGCTCGTGCTGGGCCTTCATGATGGCAATCTCCTTCTCCACCTCACAGATGTGGCTGGTGGCCTTGGCCACCTCTGCCCTCTCCAGGTCCCGCTCTGCCAGCAGCTGCTCAATGTGCTGCTGCTTCTCCTTCAGGGCCTCCTGCAGGGCTGTGGTGCCAGAGATCTTCCTGGCATAGCGAGACGAGGTCTCTGTCAGCTGGGATTAAAAGAAAATTATATACTAAAACTGTACTAAAGAAAGAGAAAGGAGACATCAGAAAGCTAGAAAAGAATGAATAATAAAATCCTGTGACTGACCAGAGAGTCTGACACAGCAGGCTGTCATTGGCCATTAATTAAAAACAATTCACATGAGACCAGTCAAAGATGCACCTGTTGGTAAACCATCTCCAGACCACACTGCACAGCCATCAGATAGTTATTGTTTACATTTCTTTTCTGAGGCTTCCCAGCTTCTCAGGAGAAAAATCCTAGCGAAAGTATTTTAATAAAGTATGTCAGTGACAGGGTAAAGCTGTGTCCTTTCCAGCCCAGAACAGCTGAAGTCCCGGGTTAAACCTGGAATGCTGCTCACCTAATGATCATTTATTCAGCTGAGGAGAGCTGCAGCTCCAGCTCTGGGCCCTACAGGGGAGGTGAAGTCTGAGAAATATCTGGACAATGCTCACAAGCTCAACTGCTCTTCTGCAATGCAGTGAACACAGCATTTCCCAAAGGACACAACATGGGGTGGGAACTGGGTCAGGGAAAATTATCATGCACTCTATCACCTGCCTTCTTAGGTACATTTTATTGATGGCCTGCACTGATGAAATCCCAAAGAGTGAGCTCAGCTGGGTAGACTGAGATCTAGTGGAGATCAGTTTGGGGTTATTTGATGCACTCCCAGGAATGACACTGCACCCTTGTCCCCAGCCAAGAGGGCCGTGGGTGTTCTGCAGCAGCACCACAGCAGAGCCAGAACTTTTAATAGGATCACTGCCTGCTCTGCTTTCTGCCTGCTTGAGCACCTGCCAAAACCCCAGGCATGTGACCCAGGACATTGTCACCCTCCACAGCAGGAGCTTTGCACAGCTGCTCAGTGGAGCAGCATGACCATGTGAGACTGGAAGCAGTGTCCTTTTTCTGCAGGGATCCCTTCTACACCTGCTCTTGACAGCAGAACTGAGATTCATCCCACTACAAACTGCACTTCAGGCTCTTCAATGGTCACAGCTGCTTGGTGTCCCTTACTTGGAGGGAGACTGTGTCTCGGAGTCTCTGTGGTCAGGACAACCCTGAGATGTGTCAGACAGTCTCATTTTCCAGCCTGGCAGCCAAAGAAGGAGTCAGGATTCTTCTGTTCTGGTTCTCAAGGTTGTTTATTTTTCTCCTATCTATTACATTCTTTCTGTGCCCTGCTGAGATCTGTCCAGCAGGTCGGGTTGAGGCACACTGACTCCCTCGGGGCAGTGTTATCTTTTTATACTAAAAACTACGTGTACTTTATTTACAATAATTTTCCAATTCCTATGACCTGTGTTAGACAGTCTGTCTCTACTCTAAACCAATCCAGAAGTGTCACCATCCCAGCAGAAGATGGAGGACAAGAAGAAGAAGGAGGAGGACAGGACACACCCAGATTCCTCCATCTTGCCTCCTGAACCCCCATTCTAAATCCCCAAAATTCTACATTTTCACCCTGTGATAAATTCACTAACATTCTACTCAAACTCTTGTGGCTTGTAACTCTTCACACAAGTTGGTAATTGTTTCCATGGGGTAAAATCAAAGGCACAGGTGTTTGTGACTCTGTGCCAAGGTCTCTGAGCTCCCTGCCAGGGTCTTGAGTCCTCCAGGGCAGTCAGAGCAATGTCCTGGGTTCTGACAACTGTGAGGGGAGTGACAGCCCCACACTCCATTCCCCTCACTCCATGAATGGTGAAGGAGCAGCTGCACTGGAAGAAAACCCCAACCCTCCTGTTTTGTGAAGTTGGGTCACAAAGGTGGAGTGAGGAGCAGAGACCCCCAGCAGGTACTCACCAGCCCACTGCGGCTGGGCCTGCCCCCGACCGAGGAGGCCACAGAGCTCACGGAGCTGATGGAGGAGCTGCTGGGGCTGTGGGTCAGGGCTGACACCCCCATGGCCATCCTCTTGCTCTTCTTTGCCTTGGCAGGGCTGGTTGATGGGAACCCAATGCGGATCACCTTGTGGATGGGAGCAAAGAGGCCAAACTTGGGTGGGCACTGGAAATACCTGGAATACAGGAGATGCACCAAGTGAGAAGAGGCAGAGCAGCCATCTCACCCAAGCCTTGCAGAATGGCACTGGCAAGCAGTACAAAACCCACAGCTCATCTCTGGGTGCTTTGCTGTGGAATTGTTTCACAGAATCACAGAATGACCAGGTTGGAAGAGACCTTCAAGATCATCAAGTCCAACGCAGCCCCAGCACCTCAGCTAAACCCTGGCACCCAGTGCCACATCCAGGCTTTGTTAAACGCACCCAGGGATGGGGACTCCACCACCCCTCCTGGCAGACCATTCCAGCACTTTATCACCCTTTCTGTAAAAAACTTTTTCCTAACATCCAACCTCTTTTTCACTTGATGCAGCATAAGACTGTGTCCTCTGGTTCTGTCAGTGCTGCCTGGTGAAAGACCCCAGCCCCACCTGAGCACAGCCACCTTTCAGGGAGTTGTAGAGAATGATAAGGTCACCTCTGAGTCTCCTTTTCTCCTGGCTAAACAACTACTTTCCTGTGTACAAACAGTTGGATTCTTCTTTCCTGCTTGCAGCACTGGCAATCTCCATGTTTGCATTTGTGGTGCTTTAGCAGGGGGACCTGAGGTAATTGCCAAGCACCAGCTGCTGTGCACTTTGGTGAGATGCCAGGAAAGACACAGCTGGTAGCCTGGAGAGCACAAATCCCAGAACATAAACACAGCCACAGCACAGGCACTCCTTCCTCACAACCAGCCTTCCCAAAACTTGGGTGTGCTCTTTACCCTGCTTTGAGGATACTGATGTAGTAAAGTGTGTCTGCAGGGAGATGTCGGAAGATGGACAAGGCTCTACTCTGTGAGCTCAGCAATGAGACAAGAGGCCACAGGCTGGAAGTCCCAGCTAAAAAGGCCTGAACAGGCTGCCCAGAGAAAGTGTGGAGATATTCCAGAACCTTGTGGACACAATACTATGCCATGTGCTCTGGGATGACCCTTCCTGAGCAGGAAGGTTGGACTAGGTGACCAACTGTGGTCCCTTCCAACCTGACCACCCTGTGACTCTCTCAAATAAAAAGATGTGAATCACACAGCTCTGTATAAATGTTCCACAGGGTAAAAATCTTTCCTCCCAAAACAGCAGCTCAAACCTTTGAAGCTAAAAATACAATTACGGCAAACTCCAGCGTGTGCCACCTCCTTTGGGTGGCAGAGAAACTGTTTCCTATGCCATCAAACTTGGAAAGATGAAAGCATGGAAAAGGGAGGACCAGATAATTACAGTGCATGGTCTCTTCCACAACTGAGCCCAATGATTCTGTGTCTCCAGAGCCCTCTTCCAGAATAAAAACGAGCCACAAGTCAGTGTCAAACCCTGGAAACTCCCTCAGGGCCTTGGCTGACCGGCAAAGCCAAGGTTCATTTGCTGCTGCCCAGCTGCACTGCAGCAAGAAAAACCAGATCACCTCCAGCATGGTGTCCCTGAGTGCCAGGGGAGCAGCCAACACAAAAAGCTCCTCTAAGAGCTTCCTCACAGGCCTCCCAGCAACACTAGGACTAAATACAGGCTCATAAAACAATCTGGCCTATGTTAATATAAAAAAGCAGGTTCTAATGACTAAATTACACAGATCCAGTTTTACTAGCACAAGTTTTCTCTCTCTCCAGATGTGAGCAGCTGTTTCCCCAACTCCCTTTTATTTTTAAGAGCTGGCAGCCATACAGCTGTGTCACAGGCAGACCCCTGTGTGCTTGGGAGGCCAGGGAACAGCCTGATCTCCAGCCAGATGAGAATAAAATTAAATTTTAAACATCAGCTCAGATCCATGTTTTTTTCTATAACGAACTTTAAACAACCCCTCTACGACCCCAAATCTCTCAGCCTCCTTGACTTCCTGCCAACACAGGCCCTTGGGTTTTAAAAACCAGCCACACCACAGGCTGTCCTCTTGCAAACCTGCCAAAGCCCTGCTCAGCATCATTTTCCCAAATTCCAGTAGGCACAGGCAGGCCAACAGCCCCTTCCACAGCTCTGCCTGCTGTAAGCACAGCCTGGTACTGTGGCTGCACAACAGTCCCAAATGTTAATTCCCTTAAAAGCCTCTGACAGCTCTTAGCAAGTTCAAACTTGCATCACTATGTCTGCCCATTTTCTTTCAGTCCAGATTGAAAGTGGTTGCAATTAACTTTTATAATTCAGAAGCAGGAATTGGGTCCAAACCACTTGGCAGAAAAAAAAATCTACATGAAAACCAAGAGCTGCTCTCACTGAGTGTGGAGGAGCTCAGTACTCACATTACAGAGAGGAAAAAGGGCAGAAAAGTGATGGCAATGCAAACTGCAGGTGGAAAACAGCACAGGAAATGTTGAAATAGATGGAAAAATCTTCAGTGTCCAAGGCTGACAAAGAGTGCAAAAGTAAAAGGTCTGGGCAGTTTAGTGAGCAAGGATTCTGACTGGAGCAGAGGGAGAAGGGAGAACAATAAAATAAACAGGTAAATTTAAATTACTAGAGATGAGTGCATGGAACTGGCTTGGCTTTGTGGAACTGACACCAAACCAAACCACACCAGCACCTCTGCAGTCTCCTGTGCAGACAAGAGAGCAGATGCAGCAAAGCTCAGTGCACATCAGCACCATCTGATGCACAGAGGGGCTCCCCACAGTGACACCCTGTCCCCTGGGCCACTGCTACTGATCCACAGCCTGCAGCAGCCTCCACTGGAGAGCCACAGCTGCTGGGAAAGCCCAGCCCCAGGGCCTGCCCTTGGTGCATATCCACACCTGAACCTGCAGGAAAATCACTGTGCCACTGTGGGAAATGGATTCATAGAGAACTCTCGAAGCCTGACAGAAATCCCACACAGTGTACATCTGTGTGCAAACCTTGAGATAAGGAATGCTGACTTAGAAATGCCATGGAACAGGACAGACACTGCTGAGAGAGAAATGGAGCAAGAAAAAAGTTTCAAAGGATGGCCTTACAAATAAGACTGGATACTTGAGAGAAATAGAAGTATGAAAGATGCATTGTAGTAAGACCCATGAGGGGTAATTTTAGATTATTAGCTTTAAGGCATTTACAGCATGGTGTAGCAAAAGCTGATAAGCCAAGAAATACTTACAGTGTATTGTAATTAAGATATAGTTGGCTTCTGATTGTGATAGTGTGAATTATAACATCTGTATTGTCTCACATTTCTCATGAGACTGAAAATAGAATAAAAGTTTTTAAAACACCTCTCACTTACCCCATCTCTGGGCCAGAAAAAGAGATAATCCACCCCAAATTTCAGCCAGTTCACCACTAACTCATGTCACCAATGTCACCAAAGGCTCTGTGCTATCTCTGCTGCTTCCACCAGCCTCAGTGCCTTGAGCTCCAGTTTTGGGTTTATTCTCCTGCTGCAGCTGCAGCAGGCAGTGCTGGGCTTGCTGGCCAGTGCTCACTAGATGGCAACCATCACCAAAGCACAGGCTGCAGAGTGCTGGACAGCCTCTGCCCAGGCTGATCCTGGCAGGACAAGATCAGCACAGCCTCAAGAATTCCAGGCTGCCAGAGCATACAGGGGAGGCACTCAGGGGTGCCAGCATGCACCAAGGGAGTTGGTTTGACTGTGCAAGCTTCTCCAAACTATTGCTGCTGAATGGGCACCTGCCACAAGAAAATCAAAGGCTGGATGAAGGCTCACAAGGACAGACATGGACAGTGCTGCAGCTTTGCTCTGAACAGTGTGGAACAAAGGAGAAGCCTCTGCAGACAGGGCACACACCAGAACAGCCTCAGCCAAGATGCAGCAGTTTCAGAAGACAGATGACTTCCAAAAGGTGGATTTCCAAACCACAGCAACAGAGGTATGAGGATGAGAGGCAGACAGTACTACACTCACATCTGCCTTTCACACCTTCCACATGCACAGAGGCAATAAATACTTCCTGAGCACCATGAAGATTAATCTTCCAGATAGTTTGAATTGTATGATAAAGAAAGCAGAGCTTTGCATTCACTCCATGATTTATTCTCTGCCATCCTGGTTCTTTTATTTTGAGAACAGGCTGAAACTCAGCCATCTGCTGCCAATCATTTACTGCTTTCTTGCCCTGACATTGAACAAGACAGCTTTTCTGTTCATTTGAATGAAAGCACATGGCTGCTGGACAAAAAAAAAAAGGCTGACCCAACATAAGAAACCTTTATTACAGAACCTAAGATCTAACAAGGCAGGAACTCTTAGCTCCTCAGTTTCAAAGTTATAGGTTAGACTTGATGATATCAAAGGTCTTTTCCAACCTAGTTAATTCTGTGAAAGATAAATCTCACCTCTAAAGCCAGACTGCCTTCAGAAGCTCCAAGAAACCAACAGTATTTCTAACTTAAGGAACTTGTGTAGGACAAGGAATCAGTTGCACCTGTATTTGAAGCATGGTCAGAGCTGCTGTATAATTCAGATTTGAACACCACCAGGCCTGGGTCATTCCATTAACTAAATTCCACATGAACAGAAAGAGCTTCCCAGCAAGCCTGTGAGATGCCTCTGCCTGCTTTTATAGATACTAACAAGGGCTTTTTTGGAAAATAAAAGAGTGGAGGTGCCTAGGGAGTCAGAGGTGGTAAGATCAATCAGCAGACACCTATCCCACTGCAGAATTAGTACAGGGACAGAAAACAACCACCAACTGTTCTTTCAGTCCTCTGGAAATTTGTTCCCAGAAAAAACAGAATAAAACATTAAGTGAGAAGAATAGAAAGTAAAATCTTTGTCTTTTGCAGTTCTGACAGCGTGACATAGCACAAGAAGAAAGTTTGTGACAGGAATGTGTGGTAGAAAGCAGAGCTAATACAATCAACAGAATCAGTTTCTAGCAAAAATTAAATCTCACTGTAAGTTATCTTCTCTCCCTACTTTCTCCTGTTTCCTGAAGCCATTCAGGTTCCTCCTTCACAGAAGTTATCTGATCCTGCTTTAAAATGGCCCAGTGATGAGGTTTGTATTGATCTCCCTGCAAGGCTATCCAAAAACCTAAAAGACTTAAAATTAGACTCTTCCTCCCAGCCCACAATGTCCAACCAAGCACAGCCCTAACTCTCTGTAGCAATGTGGCTCCTGTTGATAGAGTGACCAAATTAGCCTTTGCCTCCTTAAAAAAAAAGAAAAAAAAAGCCCAGAAGTTTCTCTTCTCAATTGGTAAAAAAGACACTTCATAAGACCTTTGAGACTTCACCTCAAACCTAAGGCTACCTAATTAGACAGAAGCCAAAAAGTCCTCCCTAAGTAAAAAGAGAAGAGAACAAAAGAAATAATCACTTTTGTAGAGTGTTTTTAGCAAGAGCAAGAACCTCTTGTCCCCAGCCCACTGTTTCTCTGTAAGAGCTTTGTTATTTTACCATTTATTAAAACTTTTCTGTTTCCAGCACTATCTCAGAAGCCATCCTACTAATTTTATGCCATTCCAAGTAGCTAAGCTATCTCAAGTCTGACAGGTTCCTCTAAGAGCTCGTAAGACCTACCTCGAAGAAAAAACCCATCAACTCTCCTCCTGGGGCTGATGGCATTTGCCCCCCCAGGCACCCCAGAAGGTGTGCAGGGGCTCAGAGCAGCCAGTACCTTGTGCCAGCAACTGCCCCATCGTTCTTGCCCAGGGGCTCATCCAGCTCCACTCCACACCACTCTCCCTTGGCAAAGTCCGTCTCTCCCACGTAGCGCACCACTCCCGTCTTTGTGCCACCGACCTGCAGAGAGAACATGTTCAGAGAGAAGAGTTTTAGAGAAAATGTTTAGAGATAAGAGGTTTAGATAAGAGCATTAGAGATGGCAGCACTTGTGGCATCCCATGAACTGTCCCCCCTTGGTCAAACCCCCAGGCCCTCAGCCCTGGAAACATTAACTACTTACCACAGAGTCATCCCTCCCAAAGGGAAAAACAGTCTCCCATGGACTTGGTGTCACAACTTCCTCTGGTTTCTCCTTCCCCTGTCACTGGCTTGGTACCCCTGGTGGCCACCTGCCTTCCCCTGGAGGCCAGGCCCCTCTGCCCAGCCCTTAGCTCTGCCCCCACCCCTTCCCCTTTATAAGCTGCCTGCTCCACCTGGGTTTTCTATTTTCCCCGGGTTTGTCCTTTGGTGACTGTGTTACTCTGCTGGAATAGAAAAACAGCCTTCCCTGCCTCTATCACTGAGCCAGCTGTGGTGAGTGTTGAGTGGAGGTTTGACTGCATTGCCTGAATGTTAACTCAGCCTGGCTCTCCACAGGAGAGGCTTGCTGGGGACAGGGGACAGGCAGCAGCACCTATCACTGTAACACCGCATTTTTATTGGCGCCCAACGTGAGGTGCACCACTCCTGTCTTTGTGCCACTGACCTGCCAGAGAGAGGATATTCAGAGAGAAGAGGTTTAGATAAGAGGATTAGAGATGCCAGCACTGTGTAGTAACAGGCCCCCGGCCAGGTAATAATTAATATAGACTCTATGATTCACAGAAGGCTGATCAATCTCTGTTTTTATTAAGAAACCCATTGTTTTTATAGACAGTTATGATACAACTGGGCTTGACTGGTCCTTTAATTAAAACACTATCACTAATTAAGAAACCACCTTTTGGCAAACAAATCCCTATAACACATTCCATGTGTTCACAACAACAGGTGCAGCAAGCTAAGAATTGTTTCTCATTTTTTTCTCTGATCTTCTCACAGCCTTTTTCCAGCATGATGACTGGGAAAGTTGTGTGTTGGTCAGAGAGCTGCTGCCACACTTCTACTGACACAAGGGGACTGCAGCTGGCACAGGTATTTAAAGAGGGAGACAGACATCTGTATTTATTTTCTTTTTCAGATCTGATGAAATCACCAGATAGTTCTCACACCGAGTTCTATCTAATTGTTATAAAAGCAATAACATCTTATATTTTACCAAACATAAAATGTCATTGCTTTTATAGTTGTTTTGGGAAAAACAACAACAACCAAGCATAAAGCAGCTAAAAAGAGCTCCTTCTGGAAGTTCCAAAAAAATGGAAACAATATTGAATAGTTCTCACACCAAGTTCTCCCAGCATTTGTCTTTCCAATAACTGCAAAGTGATTTTGGGACTGCCTGCCTAGAAGTAAATATAATTGAAATATATTTCAAGGTGTCAACTAATTGCACCAAGTTACTTGTGAGGCCACAAAGGATTTTAAGCCCTGCAGGCACAGCTCATACCTGCCTTGCCTGAAGAACCATGACCTGCACTGACAGGTTTTCCAACAGTTCTGGGCAATACTGGGACATGACAGCAAGAGCACAGCTGAGCCAGGAAAGCATTCCCTGCTCCTCAGCTTGCTCCCAGGATGTAGAAACTGCTCAAAATAGAGGTGTTCCACTTTTATCTTCACTTCCTACAGCAACAGTGCTGACAAACTGCATGGGAGTGGGGCTCAGCTCACTGCCAGGCATCCTCCAGCACAGGTTTCTTCCCCCACCACGGAGAAATAAGAATAAATCACACCTTTTTCTCCTGAATTTACACTTTAAGTTCTTAAAGTTTGCA
This sequence comes from Geospiza fortis, assembly GCF_000277835.1. NCBI lineage: Eukaryota > Metazoa > Chordata > Aves > Passeriformes > Thraupidae > Geospiza > Geospiza fortis. The sequence continues at coordinate 44,156 of NW_005054531.1, forward strand.
GCTTGCTGAGGACACTCAAGGAGGGCAAGTCAGGGAGCTGTGTTTTGATCATTGCTCTGAGAGTGTGTGGCACTGAGCAGCAGCTGCCTCTGCTCTAAACACTCCCACGTGGACACTTGGGCTGAGAAAAGGAAGATAGAAAAGGAGGAGGGTGATTCTTAAGGTTCATACCTCGAGTAAATCTGCATATGATCTAAACCTTTATAGCCCATCTCTCCTAACGCCTAAATTCAAGGAAGAAAGCTTAAAAATAAATTTTAAATTAAATTTGCAGCTTTATCCTGAATGACTTGCAGTTACTCATTTTCTTAATAATAAAATGAACATTAAAAGGTATCAACACAGTATTATTTTCCTACAGAAAACAGAGCCAGAAAACTCTGAGTTTGTGTATTTTAGAGTAGAAATGTTAGATTTACCAATTCTAAATCCCTAAAAAATTGCTTATGTAAAGGAAAAAAGAGTTTTCCTAGACTAAAAATAACTGTGCCTTTATGGACTAAACAGCACAGCTCTGAAGTCTGGGTCCAACCTCAAGTCCTGGGAGGCTGCAGCACACAGCTTGAGTTAGTTCATCCCTTCCCCAATGAAACATCCCCAGTAGCTTCAAGGGACAGTCTAGGGCTTGACCTTCACAACAAAATGAAGCCAAGGATATTTAGAGAATATTCAGCAGGTCTGTATCTACTGGTGAGTCAGAGCAGCACCAGGCAGTCATGGAAGCACATCCACACACCTTCCCTGCTGATTGTAGTATCATTGACATCACATTTTACTGTGCTTATCCCATCAAATGGACAAAATGGGATGCAGATCAGTATCCCAGGGCTGAAAAGACAATGATGCTAATCCTTCCTGACACTGTCTTCAACAGAGCTAAATTATCATTTAAACTATTTACCAGATGAGCAGCAGGACAGATCTCAGTGTGGCTGCTGAGAGTGATGCCCCCTCCAGCCTGTGTCTGCTCTCTGCTCCTCATGGCCCTGCTCATCCCACAGCAGTTTCCTGCTCTAAGCAAGAACCTCTCGGGAGCTGCCCTCACCCTATGGCCTGTGGGCATTGCTCTGCTTGCAATACTGTTCAGGAAGAACAGAAAAATAAAATTCTCTGTGCCTTTCAGGCCATCAGGGACTGTCCCCAGCCATGTCACACACACTCAGGGGTCAGCAATGGCTGAGACACCTGCTTGATCATATTCCCATGCAGAAATCCAGAGATAACACTGTCCTTTCTGTTTAACATCCTAATTTACCATTTAAATTGATTTTCAAAGTGTTTCCACAAGACAGGGCTGCTGAGCAGAGGGTGAGGTGGGAACACAAAGTGCCCAGCACAGGGACAAACCTCCTCTGCAGAGCTCCTGTGTCCTGTGCTGGGGACAGGCTCAGCAGAGCCCTGAGACTCCTGCTGCTCTCCTCTGGGAAGAGGAAGGAAGGGGCTGGGGGAAAAGAGCACACACAGGACCCTTGCTTCACACTCTGAGGACCTTCAAGTACTCTCTGTGTGCAGCACATCAGCTTATTCCACTCTGCTACTGAGTGATGCCAACAGGAACTTGGTAATCACCTTTAGTGGACAAGTGTGGCTTGCTCTGGTTAGAGCTGTGCCTGCAGGCTCTACCCAGCCTGCAAACTGGAGCAATCATCCTTTCCTTGGGGATGAATGGCTGGGTTTATTTCCTCCTCCCCATACTCATCCACCCACTAAAGGATCCTATTTCCACCCAAGCTGAGAGAGGCAGGAGCTGTGATTTCCCATCATGCACAGTTTAGCTCTTCTAGCATTGAAAATCACTGTACAATAATACTTGATTTACAGAGGGTGCTTTTGGCAAAGGCACAGGATGAGGATCCAGCTACTACAGACCACCTGAAATAATGCAAGGGGGTAAAAGTCGCCATCACATACTGGGGCTGTGTCCCAGCTACAGCCAGGGCCAGCATTCAGCAGCTGGTGAAAGGTGGAGAACTGGCTTGTGGTCAGGTTTATCTGTAAATACAACTTATCTCCATGTGCAACCTGGCCATCAGCAGCTTTATCTGATTGAATAAATACCATGTCATCTGAGAATGCCAGAACTGGCTTTTAAGGTAAGGGGAGAAACAGACAGCCAGGAATTACAGGCCAGCCCTCCCTATGTGATGCTACAGGAATTTTTATAGTTTCTTTTCATCCAACCACTGATCTTTGTGCCTACCCATCCCCACAGCACAAGTCAGCATTGCACAGCAATGAGTCTGACAGCACTGCTGATGCAAGACATTTCTGTGCATTTATCTGTCAGACACCAGGAAGAAAATAATATCCTAGGGAGGTGGTGTAAGAGGAAAGCCTGGAATTACAGCATCTCCTCCTGGGGCTGGCTCCAATGCCAAGTCTGCCTGTGTTATTAACACAGTTTGCTCCACCACACTCCACTTACAGCTCCCATTTAACTACAGATAAAGCAGACAAGGGCCAGGCAGTGGCTCAGCCCAAATGAATGGTTAGGAGGGTGTGCACAAAGAGCCTCTAAGGGTTAATGTGGCAGCAGGGCATGGCAGTTGCTTTGGGCTATTTATTTCCCTCTTTGCTTCACTGCATAGAAACAGGATGGTTTAGGTTGGAAGGGACCTTAAAGTTCATCTTGTTCCACCCCTGCCATGGGCAGGGACACCTTCCACTATCCCATGTTGCTCCAAGCCCTGTCCAACCTTACCCAGAACACTTCCAGGGTTGGGGCAGCCACAACTTCCCTGGACAGCCTGTGCCAGGGCCTCACCACCCTCACCAGGAAGAATATTTCCTAATATCAAAGCTAACCCTACTCTGTCTGAAGCCATTCCCCCTTATCCTGAATCTACACACTCCTGTAAAAAGCCCCTTTCCAGCAACAATCCCATACAGGGAGCAAAGAGCTCTGACCAGGAGTCCCAGATGTTTTCTTATCTCCTGAATCCTGCAAACAGCTGGAACACTGCACTTCCCATTGCCTGTCACAAACTTCCACAGGGACAGAGATCCATCATCCCACACTGCCATTCTGCTGCACTCTCTAGCATGACACAGCAATTGCTGGAGCTCTAAGCAGGCAGTAGAACACTGAGAATCCTGCCTTGGTACAACTACAGAATGGGATCCTTCCTTCTTTTCTGCCTGCTTAGCAATAAGGGAATATGCCGGGTGATTGTCTGAGAAAGGCCTTCATGTGAAAAATGTGTATTTTATGATTGGCTTTTGGCAAATATTAAAATTAATATGATATGTGTTATGTTAGAGTGTGATGCTGTATTAATTTTCTTAAGTAGTGTGTTAAATTATAGTTTTAGGTTATAACATAATGTTAAAATAGAAACTATGCTATGTAAGATACTTTTTTAAAAAAGGGACTTGCACCGAGGTAGCAGCCACAGGACACCTCAGTCTTTCAGAGAAAGAGAATTTATTGCCCTCTTATCAGAAGAAACAAACTTCTTCCTGCCTTGCTTAGCCCTGAAGAGCCGTCAGGATTCAGAGGAAGAAGCTGACACTGACCAGACAGAATCCCGTGTTTGAATGGAATTTATGCATCATGTATGAGGTGTATGAATATGCAACAGGCTATTGCTTTAAAGGGTTAATTCTTCGTTATTATGGGTCCTTTTTCAGGCTTATGCTGCCCAGAAAAGGTACCCGGACGTCCTTAACTCTTTGTTTTTATTGTCTCGTATTGTCCTAATCCTAATTGTCCAAATTTTTACTCTAATTTTATTACTATTTTTGTAACCATTTTATTACTATTAAACTTCTAAAATTTTAAAACCAAGTGATTGGTGTTTTTCACATTTCATGACACCTTGCACGCCTTTCCAGCAGCAAGGCTTCAGTCTCAGGCACTGAAATAGCTCAGGGATTTTGGCAGCAGAGCAGTGAGTTGTCTCTGCCCAAGGAGAAGGGCTTAGGCTGCAATTCTCCTGCCCAGGGATCTTCTCAGGAAATGATTTCTCACTCAGGAGGTTCAATGCTTTCTGCAGCCCCAGGCTGGCTGAGCAGGGCTGTGGCAGGGACAGGTGGGGGGTGAATACTGAAGAAAGAATTTGATTTGTTTATTCATGAGTGCTTCCCATCATTTGCCAGGAGCTTCAACACACTGCAGGCAAAAGCAGTTTGCAGCAGACAGACAAGATGATTAAAACCACACGCTCAGGGGGAAGGCCAGGATCCATTTCCAGCAGCCCAGGCAGGCTCCACACAGCCCTGCCCAGGCTCAGCTGAAGTGCTGCTTCACTGACTCTCCCTGCAAATGTTGCTGTCCCAGCATTTGCAGTGGCTTTGAAGACCTGCAAGTTCCAGCAAAATCACAAACCTGGCATCCATCCAAAAGGTATCTGGGGCAAGACCCCTCAGCAATGGAACCAGCCACTGGGATGTACCCTGGCCCTTAAATAGCTTTATTTATCACTCAATTTCAATGCTGAACTGCACAATTCCAGTTAGGAAATACAAGCATGGCCGTAGGGCAGAATACCTATTCTAAGAGTAATCTTTTTAAATTATTTTTTATTTAGGTTGACATATAATAAAACCACCTACTTCCCCCACTCCTTCAGAGTAATGACATCTAAAGGGGAATGATTTCAGCTGCTAAGGAAGGCCTCTCCCCAAAGAATGCAAAATACATTTTCTTAGGCAAAAAACCAAGCAGAAATTCCTCCCAGGCAGAAAATGCTCCACTGCTCTGTTTCCAGCCCTTCTTTCCCTGCAGAAAGGCAGTGAGCCAGCCTCACATTAACAGAACTTCAGCAATTATCCCATTTCAGGAAACTCAGCTGTCACTAAAGCAAAGGTTAATTGTCCCACATTTATTTGCCAGACTTCAAGAGATGAGTTCTACAACATTAGGGTGGAATTTTCATCTCTTTAATGCAATTTTTACATCTCTGGGAAACAGTCTGAGTGCCAAAGGCAAATATTATCTAACTCTTTTAATGGAAAGCTTCTAATGGAAAGCTGAAAGTCACTTTCTGCAACTGCTGGAGAGTCACAGAGGGTCTTGGAACAAAGTAACTGAAAAGCAAAAATGTCTTCAAGCTATAATGGACTTTAATGAAGTTCAAGAAAGGCACCATCAGGAAATAGCCTGACTGCAGAGAGCCAGGTGTCCATCTGGCTGACCTGGAAGGGTCCCCTGCAACCTTGTGCTCCATCACAAGCACTCACTGAAAACGTGTCCTCTCTCTCTCATTTGAAAAGCCTTTGGTGGATCCCATACATCTAAAAGCCACTCTCAGATAAAAATACACTTTTTCAGAAGAGGAAACACTAGGAGTAATAAAGACAACTAAAACTGTACCAAGCCACAGTGGATGAACAAAGATTGGCTCAAGGAATTTGAGGCAACTCAGATTAATTCAGAATTATTGTTTATGTATTCCAATACCCAACATGATTAACTGACTCCTCCCATAAGTAAAATACAAGCTGCCAAGCCAAGCAGATGTGAATGAACCATAACAGCAAATTATCTCTTCTTGTTATTATCTGTTCTTTTCCTGGATCTCTATGACTGTGTGCAAGCAATTCCTCATGTTTCTAT